>NC_057809.1:261942564-261944590 GCF_018294505.1 Triticum aestivum | reverse complement strand
CCACTTGCCGAATCGCCACCTCACCTTGTCAAGCTTGAGGTCCACGATCTCGTTCACGAGGAGAGCCACCGTTGTAGTCGGCATCTCCTTGGTGCACGTCTGGCATGGGTCACGGTGCCCACTCATCTGGCTTATCATGTGCGGTCGGCGTTGGAGCGGTAGGACCCAGCGCACTATGAAGGCGACCAGCAAGTCAGACGCCTTGAGGCCCTCCGACTCCTTCATCACCTTGAGGCGGGCGATGGCGGTGGAGGCATCTTCCGATAGGTGCTTCGGCTTGAAGCCCCAGTTGACCCAGGGCTCGGCAGGCGGCCCTGCCACATAAGGTGGCAGGTTGATGAAGTCGCACGCCGGGTCAACATTTTTGACATAGAAATATGAGTTCTGCCATAGTTTCACCGACTGGATCAGCTTGATGGCGGGGAAGGCATTCCCGGTACCCGGCCGCCGCACTGCGATGTACGCCCCGCATTGCGCCACCTCCTACCTAGCGGCGGTGCCAAGCTTGCTGTAGAAGAAAGCTCCCCAAAGCTCGATGGTGGGGAGGATGCCGAGATACCCTTCGCATAGGGTGATGAAGGCCAACAGCAGCACCTCCGTGTTCGGCGTGAGGTGGTGTGGCTAGAGTTGGTAAAAGTACAAGAAGGCATGGAAGAATTTACTTGCTGGTAGGCCGAAGCCGCGGAGGAAGTGCGAGCGGAAGATGACGTGCTTGCCTTCCTCCGGCGCCGGCGAGATTTCCTTGGCAGGCGGCACGCGCACCCTGACATGGTCCGCACCAGGTAGGCGACATGTGTCGCGGAGGAAGATGAGGTGGTCGTTGTGGACGTTGGAGCCATCCCAGTCTCCGGAGTCCTCCATGGTGTCTTGAGCACAACGGCGAGTGTGCGGGCTCGCGGAGAAAGAAGAAATGTGGTCGGCGGAGAAGAAGCTCTCCGACGACGACGAACTGCGGCAGCACCACGACGAGCAAGGAGTGCGGCAGCGGTGGAGAAGAAGAAGAGGGAGTAGGGGAGGGCGCGCGTGCCTTCGCCCCTCCCCTCCCCCTACTTATAGCCCTCTGGCTACGAAGACGAGGGGGCGAGGCATGGGATCGTGGGATTTACTACGCCCACGACCCCACGGCCCCGCGTTTACTGCACAGTAACGGCGCGGGGTAATGGCGCATGGGATCCTAACCGCCAGCCTCGGCCGCAGCGGATCCGCGCGCATGTCGAGGCTCTTACATCCCGTCAAGCGTGGGCTGGCAGGTCGGCCCGGCGAGCTAGCGCCGTGTGGCACGCATGCGGCAGGCGGCTAGCCTAAGCACCTAGCTAGCACGCCGCGTGCTTCCCACCATGATTGTTTAAATGCCACCAGTCGGCTAGTCAGGCTTCGGGCGGCTCCTGGCTGCTGGCACCCCAGAAGACGGACGAAGCAAGCAACCAAAACTTCACAGAGTAGGAAGCTGCTGGGGCACCTCCACCTTACCAGTCGTGGCGACCCGCTAGCTTTGGGGACTACTGTCAGAGTTATTGGCCATGGGTAGCCTCATCTGCCCCCCATGGCGTTTCAAGGCATCGGGGCCGACTGCACTACTCAGGCATCAGAGAGTGACTATTGCCCTCTTGTGGCCGGCTGCGAGAGGGGCCGGCTCCTAGAAGGCGGCCCCAGAGGGGTCGGCTTCTAGCAGGCGGCCCCAATCACCCTCAAAGTCTGAGCCACCATGAAAGCGATTAGACGAGGTGTGGCTACAGAGGAGCCTGCCACCCTTGAATCCAGGGCGAGTCATGGCTACAGTGTGCCGTACCGGCTGGCGATCGCCCGCACGGCACGGCACTGTAGCCCCTCCGCCCATGACATCGCCCAAGACCGGAGGGACCCAGCTCCCATAATGAGTTGTCGGTATGAACCGCGTGCGGCGGGTCCTACCAGCTCATGGAAAGCAAGAAGGCGGCAAGCTCACCCAGCCGGCAAAGGGAGAGGCCGGCTTCCAGCGGGCAGCCCTCCCTTGCTAAGAGATTGTGCACCATCAGCCAGGAGAAAC
>NC_057809.1:261906381-261942310 GCF_018294505.1 Triticum aestivum | reverse complement strand
GTCATTAGAAGCACGACTACAGTGATGAGCTGCCAACAAGGCCCACAAGCAGCGGGCGCGGCTTGTTGGCCAGGTACAAGACAGACGGAGGGGTACACAAGCCGGCAGGCCCCAGCTACGGGCGGAGAAGTCGGCCATAAGAGACACTGACGGCCTAGGCCCACACCCGGCCAGATTACCATTGTACCACTGGGGGGTAGGCCTATATAAACCCCCCTAGGGCACCCATGCAAAGGGTTCAGATTCTTAGAGAAACACACACATAGAGAGAGAGTTAGGGCTAGCCTTGTTCTTCTTCCTCCTCTAGAGAAACAACTCAAGGAGCACCTTGTAGCCACTCTTGTTGAGTTAGTGATCATGCGGAGACCCCGCAGAGCAGGACAAGGGGTGTTATCTCCTAGGAGAGCCCCGAACCTGGGTAAGATTCGTCGGCTTGCATGTCTTCGCCTCATCTCGTTTCCTGGCACCGGCGACGTCTTACTAGCCCCCTCCATGATAAGCCATCCTTTCGCATATGTCGCTCGACACCCCCAACAGACGCCATCATCAATAGTGGGCCATGTGAGGCTGACACCAACCCCATCCAGATCACCGTCGGTGCCGGACGGAGGTTGTCGCGGTGCTTCGGGCATAGCGAGAGCTCGGGGACACGTAGCTGTCGTCACTCGACTCCAGAGACTCGATAGGCTCGGGAGAGTCGCTGGACTCCTAGGAGTCATCGCTGCTGCTAGAGGAGCTATCGGCAGGGCCAACGGCAGGCCCTACGCCTGTCGCCTCACCATGCTGACGGTCTCCTCCGGGGCAGCACTCCAGGCGGTGGCCTTCCTCGATGAAGACCTTGAAGCACAGCGTGGAGGCGTCGTCATACTCGAAATGGATGGTGAGGACTCCCTCCACGCGGCAGGCGCGGGCGACCTCGCCCCATCCACGAGTCATGAAGATCATGTCGGGCGAGACGACCTCAACCTCCGCCCCCGTGGCCAGACTGCAGCGCCCGGCGTGCTACAGCCATAGCTCGAGTGGCCCCCTCGGTGGCATATCTTCGGCGAAGAACTGCGGGAACCGGATCCACATGCGCGGTGTCATCGCCGCCCACATCATGAACTCATGCGAGGATCCTTCGGCGTGGAGTCGTTGGCCGGACGGCCGCGCTGCCCCAGCCTAATTCCCGTGGCCGCGGCTCACACGGTGTGGAGCACTTCCGCCTTCTCCCAAGACTTGTGCCCGAGCGTATAGAGGGAGTGGGAAGCCAGGGGGTGGATGCTCGTACTAGGGCCACGTCACCTCCTGCCTCACCCCGGCGTCGTGAGGGCGTCGGGACCTCTTCTTCGGCGGGAGCAGCTCAGGCTCCCCGAGGGGGGTCTTTCCTTTTTCTGCTGTGGAAAACCTCCCGATCGACACCATGGGTGCTTCGGCATGTTAGTAAGATGGTGGGACCAGGAGGAAGAAGAAGAAGCGGACTGCAAGAAGACGGAGATGAGCAAGGGGCTCCGCCCCCTCCCTCATTTATAGGCAGGAGGAGGCCAACCGCCGGCCTCCATGATCGCACGTAATGATGATTTCCCTCTACATGTTGCAGAGTCTCGTCAAGTCAGGCGGTTGCCGAGGCAGCATGGGGAAGCGAAGGTGCCCACGTCCCATCAATTGCCACACGTTGACCAAGGCCGCAGGCGGTTGGGGCCCGCAGTGCTCCGCACTTGCCCTTTGCCTTCGCCTCAAAGCCAAGTTCGAGCGCGCCTTGGGCCCGGGGGCTACCATCGGCGTCCTGGGAACGGGGGTACCCAGACTTGCCTGCATGTAGCACACTGTTGGGCCTCCAAGTGCAGAGGTTTGTAGGACAGTAGCAAATTTCCCTCAAGTGGATGACCTTAGGTTTATCAATTCGTGGGAGGCGTAGTATGAATATGGTCTATCTCAAACAACCCTGCAACCAAATAGCAAAGAGTCTATTGTGTCCCCAACACACCCAATACAATGGCAAATTGTATAGGTGCTCTAGTTCGGCGAAGAGATGCTGATACAAGTGCAATATGGATGGTAGATATAGGTTTTTCTAATCTGAAAATATATAAACAGCAAGGTAACTAATGATAAAAGTGAGCGAAAACGGTATTGCAATGCGTTGAAACAAGGCCTAGGGTTCATACTTTCACTAGTACAAGTTCTCTCAAGAATAATAACATAATTGGATCATATAACTATCCCTCAACATGCAACAAAGAGTCACTCCAAAGTCACTAATAGCGGAGAACAAACGAAGATATTATTGTAGGGTACGAAACCACCTCAAAGTTATCCTTTTTGATCGATCTATTCAAGATTCCGTAGTAAAATAACACAAAGCTAATCTTTCCGTTCAATCTATCCTAGAGTCCGTACTAGAATAACACCTTAAGACACAAATCAACCAAAACCCTAATGTAACCTAGATACTCCAATGTCACCTCAAGTATCCATGGGTATGATTATACGATATGCATCACACAATCTCAGATTCATCTATTCAGCCAACACAAAGAACTTCAAAGAGTGCCCCAAAGTTTCTACCAGTGAGTCAAGATGAAATCATGTGCCAACCCCTATGCATAAGTTCACGAGTTCACGGAACTCGCAAGTTGATCACCAAAACATACATCAAGTGGGTCATGTGAATATCCCATTGTCACCACAGATAAGCACATGCAAGACATACATCAAGTGTTCTCAAATCCTTAAAGACTCAATCTGATAAGATAACTCCAAAGGGAAAACTCAATTCATCATAAGGAGATAGAGGGGGAGAAACATCATAAGATCCAACTATAATAGCAAAGCTCGCGATACATCAAGATCGTGCCGAATCAAGAACACGAGAGAGAGAGAGAGAGAGAGAGAGAGAGATCAAGCACATAGCTACTGGTACATACCCTCAGCCCCAAGGGTGAACTACTCCCTCCTCGTCATGGAGAGTGTCGGAATGACGAAGATGGTCACCAATGATGGATCCCCCCTCCGGCAGGGTGTCGGAACGGGTCTAGATTGGTTTTCAGTAGCTACAGAGGTTTGCGGTGGTGGAACTCTCGATCTAGGTTAATTTCTGGAGGTTTCAGTATTTATAGGAATTTTTGGCGCCGGGAACAAGTCAGGGAGGTTCCCGAGGCGTCCACGAGATAGGGTGGCGCGTCCGGGGGGTAGGGCGCGCCCCCCACCCTCGTGGATTGCCTGGGACTCTTCTGGCCCAACTCTTTTACTTTGGGGGCTTCTTTTGGTGCATAAAAATTCGTCAAAAATTGGTACATCCATTGGACTCCATTTGGTATACCTTTTCTGTAAAACTCATGTCGGTGTTCTGGGAATGGGGGTCCCCAGACTTGCCTGCCTGCGGCCTGCGGCGTGACTCAAAGGGGGGCCCAGCGCGGCCCATCTTCACCAACACAAACCCAAGACCCTCACAGGGCGGACGACGCGGAGCTTCCTCAGGCGTGGCCTCGTCAGGCTGGCTCACGAGGAGGCGGAGAGATCAAGGCGTGGTACCTCACAAGGTGCCCGTGATGCAAGCCATGACGCCCGGGGGCGCCAGGCGGGTGCCAGCCCGCGCAGTGTCCTCCCTTCCTCTTTGGTGCAAAGGGGGCAAGCGCAGCCGCGGAGTACCGAGGCATCAGGCAAAGGTTGCCATTTCGGTGCAACGAGACCAAGACCAGGAGGACTACGAGACGGAGGTCAGCGTGGAGCCCAAGACGGCGTCATCACCAGAGCTTTGCGCAGGCGAAGACTACTTTTGTCAGGATAGCTAATACTAGCTGTCCCCCCTCAAATTAGCCCGCCATTGTTGGCTCCCTTCCCGCTCGATATTTGGGAAGAGGACCAGGGCCTCTATAAATAGGACCAGCCACCCATAGAGCCAAGAGAGCGGGGCCGGGGGGATCGAAGGATAGAGAAGATCAGAAAGAGAGAGAGAGCAAGGTGACTGAGCTCCTCCCAGTAGTTCATCGCCCCAGCCAAGAACAGACCCTCGCGAGGCTGTTCTTCCTTGTATTGTTCATAATCATCAGCCCAAGAGGCAATCCACCACACCACACACTGGAGTAGGGTATTACACCACAACGGTGGCCCGAACCAGTATAAACCCTGCGTCTCTTGTGTTGTTCTTTCCTTAGTTTAGATCCTAGCAAGGCGGAGGAGTGCAAGTAGGTAGGAGGCGAAATCTCCACGCGCACCCCAGTGTTTGAACCTCAAGGGTCTGCCGAAACCCAGAATCCGACATTTGGCGCGCCAGGTAGGGGTGCGCCGGGATTCGTCTTCCACCACCCCGTTCTCCTCCGACCAACACGCCCATGTCTGACGGTCGTCGGGCCCGCGCTGAGCGCCGGGCCGCGCTCGCTTCCCGCGTCGCCCAGACGGCCCCTGTCGGTGGGCGTCCTCGCTGTTCCCCGTCACCTGCCGTCAACGCCGCCACCGGCCCGGCAGGGGACGAGCAGCAAGCATCGTCCCAGCATCCGTCCGTGCGGCAAGACGGCCGCACCGCAACTCCCTCGCTCACCCCAGCTGGTTCTTCGTCCCGCGCACTCCGCGCGCCCATGGAGGCTCGGGCTGCACTCATCGCGGCGAACGAGATCCTGTGCTACCATCCCGTCGACGACGTCTACGAAGAATGGCTCGACCGCATCGCCGAGCTCGTCCGCGCCGCAGGGGGCTCTCCTGCACCGTCCGTTCCGCTGCACCGCACCCCGCCCCGCGCGGGCAATGAAGCTTCGGCGGCGCCCCGGCCGCCTCCTCCTCAGGAAGGCGCCATGGCTCCAAGGCGCGTGGCCCCTGGGTGGAACCCACTCCGTCAGGCGCCAGCGCAGCAAGAGCAGAGCTATCAAGAAGTCCCTCGCCCGCAAGAAGCTGCCCGGGCGCTTCCTGCTCCCGCGTGTCAAGACCCCACGCTGCTCCCAGCTGCAGCGCGTGGGGACATGCAAGACCAAGCTCCCCGTCATCCAAGGCCTCCCGTGGCCACAGCAGGCTGCTATGCCTTCACCGCCGAGCTAAGCAACATCGCGTGGCCCGGCAAGTTCAAGCCAGACTTGCCTCTTTGCTATGACGGCACGGCTGACCCTGCGGAGTTCCTCCAGTTCTACGAGCTGGGCATCGAAGCTGCCAACGGAGACGAGAAGGTCATGGCGAACTAGTTCCCCATGGCACTCAAGGACGGGGCCCGCACCTGGCTCCTGAACCTGGCTCCAGGCAGAATCTCCTCCTGGGACGAGATGCGCACCCGCTTCATCGCCAACTTCCAAGGCACTTGCGACCGGCCACCCGCCGTGAGCGACATGCGCCGCATCAAGCAACAGCCCAGGGAGACCCTGCAGAAGTACATCCAGCGCTTCAACAACGCACGCCTCAAGATTCCCAAGGTGACTGAGGAGGCCATCATCTCGGCCTTCTCCGACGGCGTGCATGACGTCAAGATGAAGGAGGAGCTGGCGATGCATGAAGACCTGTGCACTTCCTTGGAACTATTCAACCTGGCAACCAAATGCGCCAGGGCCGAGGAAGGGCGTCTCTCCCTCCTCGAGCTGCCTGCCGCACACCCAGAAGAGAAGAAGCCCAAGGCCAAGGATGTGAAGCGCAAGGGGGCTGCCGTGCTCGCGGCAAAACCAGACACCAAGCGGGGCAGAGATCAGCCTGAACCTTCCAAGGGTAGCCGGTACTGTGTGTACCACGACCTCCACACCCACAACACCAACGAATGTCAAGAGCTCCAAGTCGTGCGAGAAGGAAGGATCGGCCGTCGCCCTGACCGCAGTGACCGGGGCTACGGCCAAGGAGGAGGAAGGAACGCAGGACGCTGGGAAGACCGTGGCCCGCACCAAGGGTGGCGCGATCAACCTCACGAGGATCGCTGGCAAGACCCGCCTCGCGAGGGAGGCTGGAGGGATCAGCCTCGCGAGGGAGACTGGAGGGATCAGCCTCGCGAGGATCGCCCGCAAGGCAACGCAGGCCTCCCACCACTGCCGCTGCAGCCAAGGAGAAATGAGGACCGTCACCAGGACAAGGGAGCTGGGGGCTTCCAGGAGCCGCGCGTGATCGCCTGCATCCTGGGCGGGGCACAAGCCCCAGCCTCCCAACGCATCTTCAAGCAGTTCGCCCGCGAAGTGAACGCAGTCCTCTCCAGGCTCGAAGCCACACGCCCTCTCAGGTGGTCGGCGTGCGCCATCACGTTCAGCTCAGCAGATCAGCTCAAGTGTGCGACTACAGCCGGAGTTCTCCCGATGCTTTGCTCACCGATCGTCAGCAACATGGTGGTCACCAAGACCCTCATCGATGGCGGGGCAGGGCTCAACGTCTTGTCCGTGGAAACATTCAACAACCTCCAAGTGCCCTACAGCCAGCTTCAGCCAACCAAGCCTTTCTCCGGTATCACCGACGGCTCCACGGTCCCGATTGGGCAGGTCCGCCTCCCTGTCACCTTCGGGGCACGCGACAACTACCGCACTGAGCTCATCGACTTCGACGTCGCTCACATTCGCCTGCCGTACAATGTCATCCTGGTACCCAGCGCTTGCCAAGTTCATGGCCGTAACTCACCACGGCTACAACGTCCTCAAGATGCCAGGAAGCGGCGGAGTCATCACGGTGCCCTGTGAAGAGAAGGACGCGGTGTGTTCCCCGGAACGAGCCTTTCAGGTCGCGTCACTGGAAGACCCGGATCGTGGAAGCAGGAGGCCTCCCGAGACCGCCCCTAAGAAGAAGAAGACATCGTCCGGCCCGACCACTCAGGAGGCAGGCCCCTCTGGGCCCGCGCCTGCCCAGGGGGAACCTCCTTCCATCGCATAGGAAAGTGCGCCCGGCGCCCTCCTCAGGCAGGGCTCGGGGGCTCTCCCCTGGAGGGCCACCGACCTAGCTAGGGTCACGAGGGAGGCGCTTGGGCACCACATGGAGGCGTGTTTCGAAGCACGTTTCCCTCAAGAAGGAGCAAGGCAAGGAGATCCAGACCCTCAGGAGTTCGTCAATGAGGCCATTCAGGAGCTATAGGAGTCAAGAGTCATGAAAGGCGGCCGCCGCCTACCAGCAGTGGCTCCCCATCCAGGCGAGGATGGTGGGCTGCGCGTCTGCATTGACATACCAGGGCTCAACCGAGTCGCCTCTCTGGAGCGCCTCTGGCCCTCGCGAGTGGGGCACTACGGAGGCCCACCCCACAGCTACGTTTGCATGCCTTACAGCTTGCCGAACGCGGCTGACATGTACTAGCGCCTCATGAGGGGCATCACAGGGGCACGAGAGGCCAGGCATTCCGCAGCCCTGGCAGGGATGGAGGTGGCCCGTGAGGAGGCGCCAGCGCCTCCGGAGCCTCCCGAGGCCCCTGGGCCTGGGGGCTCGTGAGGATCGGCTCCCGCAGCCCACCGAGCCTGCTACATCAATGCTCCTTCGTCCTCGGCATCATCAGGTGACGTCTTTCGAGTTTTATTTTCAGCTGGGAGCGCCCCCCAGGGCTGCATTATCCCCAGGCCGCGTGGGTCCGTCCCTGCGGCGTGTATCCCCTTTTTATTCCATGTTGTTAGCTTACCTTGTTGGGGGCGCCCCTCGGGCTGCATGACCCCCCAAGTCGCTCGGGCCTGACCCAGTTATGTCTGCATTCCCAGCATCTATTTGAACGAATCCACTCCTTCGCGGCTAATGTGTTTTACCTAGTTTCCTGCTCAGCTGACGCCAACTAACAGAGCTACTCCCAAATGGCACGACGCTTGCGCATGGGTCCGTCCCTGCAACGCCGACAAACCTGGATGGCTGAGCTCTGGCTGCGGCAGCCCCGCATAGCATCACCTCGTCAAGTCTTCAGTGCATCACTACCCCTCGGAAGCAACCAACGGCTGACTGTCAATTGTCATGGCAACCCCTTGTTTTTTCTATGATGGACCTACAGGACCTCCTGAAGGAGCTGCGTCAGGCGAGGCCCTTGCGGTGTCTCCTTCGCTCTCGTCCGCGCGAACCGCTTGCATGTTAAAGGGGGGGTGCCCGAGCATCGTGACTCAGGGCTCCTACTGGCTCTCCAGCCCACACCCTCGGGCCTTGACCACGGCATCGCGACCTGGCATACCAGCGATGGCTAAGACTCGCTCGAGGGATGGGACCCGAGGACATAGAGCAGAAAGGGGAGTAAAGGCAAGAGGGGATAGACACATGAGGACCTCGACGAGCAACCTCGCGCGTGCCGATGCAAGGACCCGGCGACACACCAGAGAGCGGCCCCTGATCCTTGAGATAAGTCATCACCCGGAAGCGCCAGCTGCCATGGCACCGTCCCCGCACCTAATGCTATCCCATGTTAGTGACGTCGCTCTCCTTTCTCACCAAACGACGGCTGCTTGGGCGCAAAAGGGGACCTCCTGAGCATCGCGACTCAGGGGCTCTTACCGAACTGCGGGTCGCTCACCTCCTGGCCTTGACCACGGCATCGCGACCTGGCATACCAGTGACGGCTGAAGCCGCCTTGGGACTGGGACCTGTCGGCGCGGAGCACCAAGCCCTCGTGAGGCTCGAAAGGGAGGACTGAGCTAAGGAGGAATGAGCAACTCGCGCAATTCTATGACAAGGGTTATATTAACAAAACAGGATCACATGCACCTTACAAGCCCCCACGGGGCGCGTTTTTGATTCCTCGCAAGGAACAGATCCTAAAGGGACACAAACTACGCGCGACCCTGCAAAAGACGCCATCATCAACAGTGGGCTGTCAAGCACCGACGCCAACCCCATCCAGATCAGAGTCGGCGGCGGCCTGACGAGCCCGCCCTGCTCCAGGGGCGGCGCCGGCTCGGGGGCTCGTAGCTGTCGTCGCTCGTCTCCAGAGTCGCGAAGAGCTCGCCGGAGTCGCTGGAGCCTCCGACGCCTCCACCGCCTAAGGAGCCGCCAAGGGAGCGGTTGGCGGGCCCAGTCCTCGTGATGGCAGGGTCCGGGCCACCTTCCCCAGGGCAGCACTCCAGCCAGCGCCCGCTCGCATCGAAGACCTTGAAGAGCATCACCGAAGCACCGTTGTAATCCAAGTGGACCACGAAGACGCCCCTTACCCTGCAAACCCGGGCGATCTCTCTCCAGCCCCAAGTCATGAAGACCTCGCCCGGGGCAACGACCACGACCTCTGCCTCAGTCGCGAGGGTGCTGCAGCCGGCGTGCTGTAGCCAGAGCTCCAGGGGCTCCCCCTACGGGACGATGGAGGCGAAGAAGGGAGGAAGGCGGATCCAAGACTCAAGAGGAATGGCGACGTGGAGCACGAACTCTTGAGAGGAGCCCTCGGTGTGGACCCCAGGGGGGCGACCCACACCTTCGTGACCCGTCGGCGCCAACGGCAGCGCCGCCCATGGCAGTCAGCGTCAGCTCCTTTGGGGCCCTCGACGTGGGCGTACAATGGCAGCGGGAACCCCGGCGGCACCCGCTTGCACCAAGGCCTCGACACCACCTGAAGGGCCCCCTCGTCCGGGCCACGGGGGGTGTCGGTGTCAAAACCGGCGGATCTCGGGTAGGGGGTCCCGAACTGTGCATCTAGGCCGGATGGTAACAGGAGATAGGGGACACTTTGTTTTACCCAGGTTCGGGCCCTCTCGATGGAGGTAATACCCTACTCCTGCTTGATTAATATTGATGCTATGGGTGGTACAAGAGTAGATCTACCACGAGATCAAGGAGGCTAAACCCTAAGAGCTAGCCTGTGGTATGATTGTTGTGTATGGAGTTGATTGCCTACGGACTACAACCCTCTGGTTTATATAGACACCGGATAGGGTTAGGGTTACACAGGGTCGGTTACAATGGTAGGAGATCTTGAATATCCGCATCGCCAATCTTGCCTTCCACGCCCAGGAAAGTCCCATCCGGACACGGAACGAAGTCTTCAATCTTGTATCTTCATAGTCCAGGAGTCCGGCTGAAGGTATAGTCCGGCTACCCGAACACCCCCTAATCCAGGACTCCCCCAGTAGCCCCTGAACCAGGCTTCAATGACGACGAGTCCAGCACGCAAATTGTCTTCGGCATTGCAAGGCGGGTTCCTCCTCCAAGTCCTTCATAGAAGATTTGTAAGCACCAAGAGTAGTGTCCGGTTCTGCAAAAATAAGTTTCCACATATTGCCATAGAGAGAATAATATTGACACAAATCAAATCTGCTGACATATCCCGCAGTGCGCTATCACACTACGGCCAAGTCCTTTACTCGAATCGTTTTTACTTTTCCACCTCAGCATGTTTTGTGAGGCGGTTTCCTTGGCACGTCTTGTCAAAGCAGAGATCGTGTGCCCCCCCTTTACGGGATTCCCATCAATACGGACGTGGCTAACCCAATCGTGCCCGTTAGCATGTTTTCTCGATTAAAGGCGAGTCCCAAACGGTTACGGGGAGGGCTCCTGGTATTCAACCTCTTTATAAAGAGACCAAGGCCTTACTCTCTTTTTCAGTCTCAAACAAGTTCGCTCGTCGCCTCGAGTTCCAACACCCTAGGCTTCAGATTCCAGGCGCTTCGGACCTTCGACAATGTCCGGTTCCGACCTTCAAGGCCGATGGATGCCCTCCTCCGTCACGGAGGAGGATGTGCTAAAGTTGAGAGATGCTAAGTTCTTGACCACGGAAATTCCACATAGGTTGCCTGCTCAAGGGCAGGCTATTCCCAATCCCCAGCCCGGTGAGAGCGTAGTGTTCATGTCTCACTTCCTTCGGGGGTTAGGCTTCCCGATGGATCCCTTCGTGAGGGGGCTGCTGTTCTATTACAGGCTGGAATTTCATGACTTAGCTACGGAGTCCATCCTCCACATTTCCTCATTCATCGTTGTGTGCGAAGCGTTCCTCCGCGTTACTCCTCACTTCGGTTTATGGCTCAAGACTTTTGGAGTAGAGCCGAAGATGATCGAGGGACGACACGCAGAGTGCGGAGGTGCTGTCATCAGTAAGAATGCTGATGATCCATGGCCCGAGGGCTCCTTTCAAGAAGAGCTCGGCTTGTGGCAACGAGAATGGTTCTATATCACCGCTCCCAGGAGCGCCAAGTGGGCGGCGCCTCCTGCCTTTCGCTCGGGTCCCCCATCACGACTAGCGTCATGGGTCAACAAAGGATTAGATTGGGGTTTTCCCAAAGACGTGCCCCTGTTACAGGGCCGAATTAAGGATCTCTTGGAAGGAGACCTCAGTTTGGTCAAGGTGACGCGGGTCATGCTGATTCGCCGAATATTGCCCGGCAAACATCGCCCCCTTCGCCTGTGGGAGTTTAATCCAGAGGGACCGCGAGTTCTCTAGAATTTTATGGGCGCAACGCCCGCAGAGATGTATAGACTGTTCTTCGGATCACAAGAGATGTGTCCGGATTCAACCGAGGACGCAGGCCTAAGCTGCAATCGCCCGGATACTCAAGTAAGCAACCTTGTGCCCGGGCCTTCTATCCGTATAATTGTCATAAACTTGCCCCTAAAGAGCCGTCCTTTTAAACAGGAGTGGATAGCGAAGGCGAAGCTGATCAGGTGTCCGGCTCACCTTCCTGAAACCAGGCCTGATCCTGTGCTAGTCAGGATGCTGGAGATAATGCCTTTGGAGGGGGAGGACAAGGAAGTTACGTCCTCCTCGAAGGAGGCTGCTCCGAAGGGAAGAACCGACAATTCCTCTCCTAAGGGGAAGAAGAGAGCCGCCTGTGACGACCCGGGAACCATGGCCTCAAAACGGGGGAGAAAATCCTCGTCAGAGGGTCCGACGCTAGGGAGTTCCTTGGCCGGACTACGCCCTCAAGGGGATCAGCCCTCCAGCGAGCCATAAGTGGAGAAAAGACTTTCCTTTTGAGGGATGAGAGAAATCCTTGATTTTACATCTGAGAAGATTAACCGAAATTTTACCTTGTAGCTCGGACCTCAGCCCTTCTTAGCAGAGCTCGTCTTCGGGGGATCTTCTTCCGGAGATGATGGAGAGCGGGACTCCTCCCCCTGCCGTACCGCCTAGCGAGGCGGGCGACCCTGAGGTGTTGTCGCGGAGGGTTTCTCCGAATCCGACAGGGGCGGAAGATAACTATGTGGCCCCCCAAGGCTCTCCGTCTTCGGCCTTCGAAAGAGGCCATAGGACAAGTCCGGCATCGTCTGGCGCTCGGCCGGAGGAGCTGAAGATTCTGCTGGGGCGAGCTTCTATCTCAGAAGAGCACCGTGCATTGATGGGCACGGTGATTGAAAGGATTTCATCCATAGAAAGCGGATTGCATGAGGCCATCAAAAGTTTACTGACGGGTTTTGAGGTACGTTAGATAATGTACACTTTTTTCAGTTGCGCATAAGTAAGATGCGCCCTGTGTAGATAGTAGCCCCTGAGACTCTGCGCGTTGTCAAGAAATGACGGCACGCAGAGGATCATAATCCCAGGTCTAAGATGTCGCCTTTGAATGTAGGTGGCGAGGTGTCCGGAATCAAGCCGAACTGATGATGTTGCCGAACTAAAGCGACAACTGGACGTGGCAGATGCCGACATCGCGCTTGTCAACAAGCGGCTTGATGAGGCTCAAGGTATGTAATTCGTCGGGTGGCATCAGGTAAGAGGAGCTTCATGCCAGTGTCTTACAATGTGTGTGCTTGACGCAGATGGTACGACCGCCGTGGAGAATCTTAGGGCAGAACTTGCCCGAGCGAAGGAGCAAGCCAGAAAAAGTGATGCGGCTGCCAAGAAGGCCCTTGAAGAGCTGAGAGCCGAACAGGCTGCTCACTGCCGAAGCAAAGAAGAGATGGCCGAGATGGCCGAGAAGTTAAAGAGTGCTGCAGACCGTTGCCAACTTCTTGAGAAAGAAGACCGGGCGAGACAGACGGACTTAGAGAAGGCCGTTGCCGATGCTAAGGACGCTCACTCTGCGATCAGAGCTGCGAAAGAGGAGTTGCGTCAGGCCGAACAGATTGCGGCTGGAAAGCCCTTTATGCTACGGAGGAAGGTTTGTGATCCAAAGTTTGCTCCGTTGGACCGGATGTGGAGTGTGGAGGACACCTATCTGGATTTGGCAGCAAGTGCTGCTGATGCGACCGAACACTTTCGAGATCTGGAATATCGTGAAGTGGAAAGGCTTTTCTGGTCACAGTTCCACAATCCAGAGCGTCGACTGTTGATGGACGATCGCCTGGCTCAATGGGCCGAGCTGAATAGATTGTCCGAACTCGCAATGAAGTACGTCATGGGTCATCTGTGGCCTGGGAGACCGGAGCCGAAGAGTTATTTCAGCTTGGTGCCGCAATTCCTTGACGCGGTGCCGCGTATAAACACAATGAAGTGGTCAGCATGCATAGAGGGCGCACAGATGGCCCTTGCCCGTGTTAAAACATACTGGGCAGAGATGGAGACCACCGTTGTTGCATCCCGAGATTCAGACAAAAGCCGAGTACCTTCCGAGCACTATTTTCAGGAAGTTCTTGAAGGCGCTCGTGTAATAGAGACGCAGTGCCCGAAAGATGTTATGTTATGATAGCATATGTAATTATAAATTAATATTTTGATAAATTGTAGTGGCCTTTTTTTATACTTGTGCCTCCAAGTATTATTAACACCTTCTATGCGACCGTTTTTAAGATATATATATATATATATATATATATATATATATGTATATATATATATATATAGAATCTGAAAGATGGCAGTCGTTGGCTTCAGCCCCCACGCACATAGTGCGGGGGTGCTCGCAGAAGACGCATTTTCACACTTAACCCAACGTCTTGGTCCTACAAAGGAGGTGATAGCGCAGCGGGCCAGGCAACCGGACTATAATGCTTTAACACTTTCACTTAGCCATAGGAGTTTGAAAATGAGACTCTTTAGGTAGCTCCTTGGTGGCAACTGCGCTTGTCCGAATTCGGGGCGCGTAAGTGCCTGACCAGGAAGCGGCCCTTCGTTAAAGCGGAGGAATCCGATAGATTCCGATCGGTCATTGAGTGGCTGACCAGTCTCACGCTATATCATGACAGTCAGTTTTCGGCTTTCTCTACTGAGGTGCTCGCCCTGGCCGAACCGGGGGCACAATCGCAGTAGTTCTCCTGGTGCTACCTTAGCCAATAGAGCGGAACGTAAGGTAGCCGAACTCAGGAGCCAGGCAACCCAACATTTGACCAAAGACATGATTCGAAGCTAGTGCATATAATGCCAAAACTCGCGACACCGAACACTCCCTAAGGTGTTCGGTCTTTATGAGTGCGGGCCAAACAACACTCTTTATTAAAAAAAGCCCCTAGTGTCCAGGTACGTGCAAAAATTCTGACGTGGCCATATGCCAAGACGCCAGCCTCCTCCTTGGTTATATTAGAAAGAAAAAACTAGGGGATGTGTTGCAACAAGAGACAGTAAAAAAAGGTTTACGCCTGTATCTCCGTTGTGCCGTATCCTGGACGGGCGCCGCACGACGTTCATCTGTAAAAGAGAGGAACTGAGTTCAAAACGGGTCATGCCGAAAAAGTTTTAAAATAAGCAAAGTATAAAGTAAGATATATAAGTTTGAGCTTTATTGTCTCTTATTATATATGCGTGGAGCCCCTAGTGCGGGGGTATATGGCTTCTAGGCCTGCATCAATGATGATTTTGCGCCGAACTCGTCTATCCGCGTTCGTGGTCTTTAAATGACCTATTTTGAAGTTTGTTGGCCGGTGAGGCCATTTTGCTGTGTGGCTGTCAAAGCGGCCGCACAATCCTCCGCTTGGGGAGGCGCACTTTAGTGCTTCCCCTTCAAAGAGATGATGCCTCATGGACCGGGCATCTTAAGCGTAAGAGATGCATAATGCGGTATTGCGTTAAAGCGAGCGAAAGCTTCTCATCCCAATAGTGCTTGATAGCGACTTGAGAACGGGACGATATGGATGATCAGCTTTTCACGGCGGAGGTTATCGGCAGAGCTGAATGTGACTGTGAGCCGGAGGAAACCCGTACAATGGGTGTCCGGACCAGGTATTACCCCTTGAAAGGAGGTTTTACTGCGGCGGATTCTTGCTGGGTTTATCCCCATGTGCTGGATTGTATCTTGATATATCAGGTTTAGTCCACTGCCGCCGTCCATAAGGACATTTGAAAACTTGAGTCCGCCAATTATTGGATCGAGTATCAAGGCAGTCCAGCCTACATTCTTGATATTCCTAGAATAATCTAGCTGATCGAAGATGATCGGTTTTGACAACCAGTGGCAGGACCCTTTGTGCCGTGTGGTGCGTACCTTTACGGGCGCCGCATGTTTTGTTATGTGAAGTGAGTTCACTGTTTTTACTTCTTGTGGGAAGTTCTTTTGTTTCCTGGTGCTCTGCTTTTGGGGTTCATCCTCGTCTTCGCTTGGTGTGTCGAGCCCCTTGTGTTCGGCGTTGAGTCTGCCGGATTGTTTGAAAACCCAATAGTCTCTATGGGTATGGTTAGCAGGCTTCCCGGGAGTACTGTGTATCTGACATATCCTGTCCAGGATTTTATTTAGGTTGGATGGATCGTCCCTAGTGTCCTGGGGGGCGATTTTTCCTGATTTTGTCGTGAGCCTTTGAATCCGCATTGACTGCCGTGCTCTTTGCACGTTTGTCCTTAGTCCAGCGACGGTCCTTGTTGCGTCGCGATTTTTCATTTCCATCCCTGATTTCGGATGTATTTGGGTTGTTGGGGCTGCACCTTGCCAACAAGCTGTCCTCCCCTGCACAAAAGCGGGTCATGAGGCTTGTTAGTGCGGCCATTGTTCTTGGCTTTTCTTGGCCGAGGTGTCTGGCGAGCCATTTGTCTCGGACATTATGCCTGAAAGCTGCTAAGGCTTCGGCATCTGGACAGTCGACTATCTAATTCTTTTTAATGAGGAATCTATTCCAGAACCGCCGAGCTGATTCTCCGGGTTGTTGAGTTATGTGACTAAGATCGTCTGCATCCGGAGGCCGGACATAGGTCCCTTGAAAGTTTGCTCGGAAAGCATCCTCGAGCTCTTCCCAGCTTCCAATTGTGTTTTCGGGAAGGCTTTTAAGCCAATGCCGGGCTGGCCCTTTAAGCTTGAGGGGTAGATATTTTATGGCATGGAGATCATCTCCTCTAGCCATGTGTATGTGGAGGATATAGTCCTCGATCCAGACTCCAGGGTCTATTGTTCCATCATATGCCTCTATGTTTACGGGTTTGAATCCCTCTGGGAATTCATAGTCCATGACCTCATTGGTGAAACATAGGGGGTGTGCGGCGCCCCTGTATTTGGGTATGCCGGATTCTGATGATGGCTTCATAGCGCTGCTTACGAGAGCTTGCTTTCTTGGCCCATAAATGGACCTGACTGGGCCATGATGCGGATCCTTAAATGGGTTGCATGCCGATCTAGGTGCGGCGCCGCTTGTCGCTTTATGGGGTCGTCTATCCGATCGTGTGGCTTTTTCATTTTTATAATGCGAGGGCTCTAGGGCCTCTTTGTCGAATTCAGGCAGTAGCTTTCTTTTCGGATAGCTTTTAGTGCGGCGACTGTCGCCGTACTTATCTGTTGTATTGATTACTTTGCTCCATCTGATCCGGAGTGCTTCTTCCGCTGTTTTTAGCTTCTGCGTCTGCTTCTTTAGGCTGCGTGCAGTTGCAACGAGCCTCTCGTGGAGATTCTTTTGCTCCCTAGGTTTATTCGGCGTGAGGTTATCTGGAATGCCATTTTCGCCGGAGGAGGGATTTTTGGTTTCTCTATCCGTGTTTCCCTGTTCGGACGGTTGCTCTAAGGCCTGCCCGTCGTCTACCGGCTCATCCTGCTCTATGGCTGGGTTTTCGTCGAGGCGGGGCTTGGGTCGGCGTTTACGCCGATGCTTTGATTGCTTTTCGGGGGGTCGATCTCCCGTCCCATCCCCTTTTTCCTCGTTGTCGTTTCCTTTAGGGCTATCCACCATGTACACATCGCGAGATGAGGTGGCTGTCCAATGCCCTATGGGCGTTGGTCCATCGGTATCTCCTGCATCGTCATCCATGCTGTTGATGTCTCCGGAGTCGAAGTTGAGCACGTCGTTTAAATTGTCGACAGTGGCTACCAAGTGGGTGGTGGGTGGGCTTTGAATTTCTTCATCGTCCATATCCCATCCTCGCTGACCGTAGTCCGGCCAGGGCTCTCCTGATAAAGAGAGAGACTTTAGAGAATTCAGGATGTCGTCGAAGGGCGAGTGCTGAAAGAGGTCCGCGGCGGTGAATTCCATTATCGGCGCCCAATCGGATTCGATTGGTAGGGGCGCGGGGGCTCGGAGTTCGAAGAGGAATCCGGCTCCTGGAAGTCATGGTCCATGCAGTGTGCGGGGCTGGAATTTGGCTCAATCGCCTCTGAGATCGCAGCCCCTGAGGCAGCATCTAACCGCTGATCCTCGATTGGTGTAGTAGGCTCCGAATCAATGGTCGGAACCGATGCGTGTGCGGCCTCCAAGGCGCTGTTCCGTGGCAGAGCTATATCATGCCCATCGAGACAGTGTGGCACTCTTGGCCGTGGCTCGAATCCATCGAAGATCAAGTCCCCGCGGACGTCATCTGTGTAGTTTAGGCTTCCAAACCTGACCTGATGGCCAGGGGCGTAGCTTTCGATTTGCTCAAGGTGGCCAAGCGATTTGGCCCGCAGTGTGAAGCCGCCGAAGACGAAGATCTGTCCGGGGAGAAAAGTCTCACCCTGGACTGCATCGTTGTTGATGATCAAAGGAGCCATCGGGCCTAAAGGTGACGACACAGAGGAACTCTCAATGAAAGCACCGATGTCGGTGTCAAAACCGGCGGATCTCGGGTAGGGGGTCCCGAACTGTGCGTCTAGGCCGCATGGTAACAGGAGACAGGGGACACTTTGTTTTACCCAGGTTTGGGCCCTCTCAATGGAGGTAATACCCTACTCCTGCTTGATTAATATAGATGATATGGGTAGTACAAGAGTAGATCTACCACGAGATCAAGGAGGCTAAACCCTAAGAGCTAGCCTATGGTATGATTGTTGTGTATGGAGTTGATTGCCTACGGACTACAACCCTCCGGTTTATATAGACACTGGATAGGGTTAGGGTTACACAGGGTCGGTTACAATGGTAGGAGATCTTGAATATCCGCATCGCCAATTTTGCCTTCCACGCCCAGGAAAGTCCCATCCGAACACGGGACGAAGTCTTCAATCTTGTATCTTCATAGTCCAGGAGTCCGGCTGAAGGTATAGTCTGGCTACCCGAACACCCCCTAATCCAGGACTCCCTCAGGGGGCGAGCTGTTTCTTTGGCGGGAGTGGGTCAGGTTCCCCTCGGGGAGCCTTTCCCTTCTCTGACGTCGAGAACCGGCGGATCGGAGCCATCGCAGCAAGACGGAGCAAGCATCGGGAAGAAGGAGAAGCAAGGAGGGATGGACTGGAAGGGCATGCGCCGGTCCATACTTATAACTGGCGATGGCCAACCAACGGCCCCCACGATCGCAGGTAATTATGACCCGCTTTGCATGCAGGGACTTGTCCAATCTGTGCAGTTGCCGAGGCGCCATGGGGAAGTGGAGACGCCCACGTCCAACCAACCGCCACGCGGCACCCAAGGCCGTAGGCTGTTAGGGCCCGCGGCTCTTCGCTCTTGCCCTTCCGCCTCCATGCACGGCCAAGTCCGGGCGCGCCTTGGGCCCGGGGGCTACTGTCGGAGTTCTGGGAACGGGGGTCCCCAGACTTGCCTGCCTGCGGCCTGCGGCGTGGCTCAAAGGGGGGCCCAGCGCGACCCATCTTCACCAACACAAACCCAAGACCCTCGCGAGGGGCCAAGCCTCGTGGGGCGGACGATGCGAAGCTTCCTCAGGCGCGGCCTCGTCAGGCTGGCTCACGAGGAGGCGGAGAGATCAAGGCGGGGTACCTCACGAGGTGCCCGTGACGCAAGCCATGACGCCCGGGGGCGCCAGGCGGGTGCCAGCCCGCGCAGTGTCCTCCCTTCCTCTTTGGTGAAAAGGGGGCAAGCGCAGCCGCGGAGTACCGATGCATCAGGCAAAGGTTGCCATTTCGGTGCAACGAGACCAAGACCAGGAGGACTACGAGATGGAGGTCACCGTGGAGCCCAAGGCGGCGTCATCACCAGAGCTTTGCACAGGCGAAGACTACTTTTGTCAGGATAGCTAATACTAGTTGTCCCCCTTCAAATTAGCCCGCCATTGTTGGCTCCCTTCCCGCTCGATATTTGGGAAGAGGACCAGGGCCTCTATAAATAGGACCAGCCACCCATAGTGCCAAGAGAGCGGGGCCGGGGGGATCGAAGGATAGAGAAGATCAGAAAGAGAGAGAGAGAGAAAGGTGACTGAGCTCCTCCCAGTAGTTCATCGCCCCAGCCAAGAACAGACCCTCGCGAGGCTGTTCTTCCTTGTATTGTTCATCATCATCATCCCAGAGGCAATCCACCACACCACACACTAGAGTAGGGTATTACACCACAACGGTGGCCCGAACCAGTATAAACCCTGCGTCTCTTGTGTTGTTCTTTCCTTAGTTTAGATCCTAGCAAGGCGGAGGAGTGCAGGTAGGTAGGAGGCGAAATCTCCGCGCGCACCCCAGTGTTCGAACCTCAAGGGTCTACCGGAACCCGGAATCCGACAACTCAAAAACAAGGAAAAACAGAAACTGGCACTGGGCTCTAGGTTAATAGGTTTGTCCCAAAAAACATATAAAATAGGATATAAATGCATATAAAACATCCTAGATGGATAATATAATAGCATGGAACAATCAAGAATTATAGATACGTTGGAGACGTATCAAGCATCTCCAAGCTTAATTCCTGCTCATCCTCGAGTAGGTAAATGATAAAAACAGAATTTTTTATGTGGAATGCTACCTAACATAATTATCAATGTAATCTTCTTTATTGTGGCAAGAATATTCAGATCCATAAGATTCAAGACAAAAGTTTAATATTGACATAAAAATAATAATACTTCAAGCATAGTGTAACACCCTCGATGCAACTATATCTCCCATGTGTTGAGGCACGACTTAGAGGCATAATCGCATTGAAGGCATATGTCGCAAGTAAGGCAATCTTCACAACATCCCATGTAATATAAATGATAAAAGGGGAGATAACATAGTTGGCTTACACTCGCCACGTCAATCAAGTACATAAATAACATTACATCATCCAAACACTCATGGCCCGACTATGGCGCCAAAATAAAAGATAACCCAACATGCGACACGGTCCCGATCACCCCCAACTGGGCACCACTACTGATCACCAGGAAAGGAAACATAGTAACGTTGATATGCCTCATCGAACTCCCACTTGAGCTCAAGCGCGTCTCCTGGAGCGGAATCATCAGGCCCTGCATCTGGTGTAATAGTAATCTGTGAGCCACAAGGACTTAGCAATCTCACACCCTCGCGATCAAGACTTTTTAAGCTTATAGGTATGGCAAGGTAAATATATGTGGAGCTGCAGCAAGCGACTAGCAGAATATGGTGGCTACCTTATTCGCAAAAGAGAGTGAGAATAGGAGGCAAAGCACGAGCGAGAAACTAGAGAGCAACCTACGCAAACATTACTCCAACACCATGTCCACTTCCCGGACTCCGCAGAGAAGAGGCCATCACGGTAACACACTCAGTTGATTCACTTTAATTAAGTTAAGGTTCAAGTTATCTACAACTGGACATTAACAAATTCCCATCTACCCATAACCGCGGGCACGGATTTTGAAAGTTCAAATCCCTGCAGGGGAGTCCCAACTTAGCCCATGACAAGCTCTCACGGTCAACGAAGGAATAGACCTCCTCCCAAGACTTTCCGACCAGACTCGGTATCTCGGTTCTTCAAGACACTTCGACAGGTTAAAACAAGACCAGCAACACCGCCCGAATGTGCCGACAAATCCCGATAGGAACTGCACGTATCTCGTTCTCAGGGCACACTCAGATGAGCTCTCCATACAACTAAAACCAAACCTCGAGTTTCCCCGAGGGGGCGCTACACAGGACTCTAGTTTGGACCAACACTCAGAGGAGCACTGGCCCAGAGGGGGGCTAAAATAAGATGACCCTCGGGCTCCGAAAACCCAAGGGAAAAAGAGGCTAGGTGGCAAATGGTAAAACCAAGGTTGGGCATTGCTGGAAAAGCTTTAATCAAGGCGAACTATCAAGGGGTTCCCATTATAACCCAACCGCGTAAGGAACGCAAAATCTGGGAACATAACACCAATATGACGGAAACTAGGGCGGCAAGAGTGGAACAACACACTAGGCGAGAGGCCGAGCCTTCCACCCTTTACCAAGTGTATAGATGCATTAATATAACAAGATAATATAATGATATCCCAACAAGTAAATAAATGTTCCAACAAGGAACGGCCTCCAATCTTCACCTGCAACTAGCAACGCTATAAGAGGGGCTTAGCAAAGCGGTAACATAGCCAATCAACGGTTTGCTAGGACATGGTGGGTTAGAGGTTTGACATGGCAATTTGGGAGGCTTGAAAGCAAATGGTAGGCATCGTAGCATTGGCATAGCAAAAGAGCGAGCAATCTAGCATAGCAAAGATAGTAGTGATTTCGAGGGTATGATCATCTTGCCTGCACAGTTGTCAGAGTTGACTGGATCCTCGAAAGCAAACTCAACGTGCTCCTCATTAGCAAACTCGTCTCCCGGCTCTACCCAAACAAGACAAACAAACAACAAGGACACAATCAACCACGTGCAAGGATCAAACAATAAGATGCAAGGATGGTATGCTATGCGGAGTGCGATGCGGGATGCATATGCAAGATTTGACAAGGAATGCATGAACCTGGCCTCAACTTGGGAATCCAAGTGAGCCACTGCAAAGATGAGATGAAATCGCTTGAAAACGATATAAAGAACGCCGGAATGGGAGTTACGGTTTGGAAATGGCAAGCGATTCAAATATGGCCACGTTCTGCGATTTACAGCAAGTAGCCATCTAAATGCAATGAGATGAACAAGCTACAATACCCAAACATGGCATAAAAATACATGGCAGGGATGCATTCATGATGCTTAACAAAAGTCTAGCACTGAGCTACGGCCAATTCATCCATTAACAGGTTCAAACAAGCATGGCAAAAATGCATATGGCAAACAGATCTCAGACTTAGTGAAATCAACACTTGTCTGGAATTTCAGATCAAGTAGCACACTTCGGAGCAACAAAACTATATGCTACAGGACCTGAACATGGCAAAGTAAAGCATGGCATGGAGCTACTCAAAGAGCTTAACAAAAGTCCCTTTGTGACCTTGAGCCAAAAGGGATCATAAAATACAATTGCAAGCATGTGAACATAGCAAAAACATAATCAGTTTTCAGACTTAGTGAAAACTGGAACATGTTGAAACATATCTCAAGTAGGCATGTTTACAAGCTCGATGCACTCACCACGGAGCAAGTCATGAAAAGCTAAGCATACATCTATCAAGAACACACAAAATGCAAGCTAGACATGTCAAGAACAATAGCATAGCATGCACGGATCAACTACAACATCATCGGCAAAATTGCAAACAAGTTGACAATCTGCCCAGATTCCCAAAGTAGCAAAAGTAGAGCTCGATTGACTCAAGCTAGGGTGCTCCATAATTGCAAACAAAGATATGTATGGATAGAGCACTACAAGATTAACAGAACATCTTTACTGATCATCCTCAAAAGAGTCATGGATCACTAGGAAACAACATGAACATATGACAACATGAGATAAACAGCTGAAGGACTTGGTGGAAATGCTAAGTCCCTGAAATGAGAATTACCATGTGCACCACTTTGCAAGCTTGCGCTAGTCACCACACACATCACAAAAATACATGGGTTGCACCTCTGGAAAGATGACAAAACCCTTAACAAAACATATGTAGAACTCATGGGCATATCATGCACACAATAATCATGGCAAAAATGACAAATATCTAAATGGAGCAGCAGATCTGACAATTATCTCAAGTAGCCTCCTTCTAACAGAATTTCGGGCATCAAGATGAACTCAAATGAAAATGATGCAATGGAACGAAATGATGTATTCTCTGAGATGAACATTTTGGTATGCTATATGCCCAAATCGGAGCTACGGATGCAAAGTTACAAGGCTATGAACATGAGCAAAAAAAATTAGGGACTTAGGGAAAAAACGGGGTCAACCCTAATATTTCAGATCTGGATCGGGGCACGCGGATCGAGGTTTGACGGAGCTCTCGCCAGAGCTCTTGATCTTGCCGGAGATCGGAAGCAGAGGGCGGCCGGAGGGGCGCCGGGGTGAGGCCGGGCTGCAGGCGGCGGGCACGGATGTCGGCGCCGGCGAGGAACCCGTGCGGCGGCGCGGCGGCCGGTGATGGAGCACGGGGCGGCTGGTGGTGGCGCCGGCGGGCGGAGGCCGCAGCCAGCAGGCGCGGTGGCGGCGCTCGGGCAGCGGGGATCCCAGGCGGCGCGGGGCAGCGAACGAGCCTCAGGGGCCCGGTTTGGGCCTCCCGGGCCGGCGGCGGAGAGGAGACCGGCGGGACACGTGTCAACGCGTGGTTGGGTACGGGGCGGCGGCGGACATTGTCCGGCCGGAACGGACACGTCCGGCGCGGCGTGAGGAGATTTTTAGGGTTAGAGACGAGGGGAATCTGGGATTTCGGAGGAGGGGCTATATATAGGCATAGGGGGAGCTAGGAGAGTCAAAATGAGGTGCGGTTTTCGGCCAGGCGATCGTGATCGAACGCTCTAGATGATGGAGAGATTTTTGGTGGGTTTTGGGCCAAATTGGAGGGGTGTTGGGCTGCAACACAGACGAGGCCTTTTCGGTCCCTCGGTTAACCGTTGGAGTATCAAACGAAGTCCAAATGGTACGAAACTTGACAGGCGGTCTACCGGTAGTAAACCAAGGCCGCTTGGCAAGTCTCTGTCCAATCTGGAAATGTTTAATGCCCACACACGAAAGAAAGGCAGAAATGACCACCGGAGGAGAACGAAGCGCCGGAATGCAAAACGGACAACGGGGAAAATGCTCGAATGCATGAGATGAACACGTATGCAAATGCAATGCACGTGATGACATGATATGAGATGCATGACAACGACAACAACACACGGAGACACAAAGACCCGAACCCGAGAAAATAAAATAACTTAACACCGAACGACAAGAGTTGGAGTACAAATTAGGAAAGTTACATCCAGGGTGTTACACATAGTAACCAAGCAATTATGTCCTCTGAAAATAACAAAGCCAAAGAAAGCTCATCCCTACAAAATCATATAGTTTGGCCATGCTTCATTTTCGTCACGCAAAATGCTCTCATCATGCACAACCCCGATGACAAGGCAAGCAATTGTTTCATGCTTTAGTATTCTCAAACTTCTTCAACTTTCACGCAATACATGAGCGCGAGCCATGGACATAGCACTATGGGTGGAATAGAATATGATGATGGAGGTTGTGTGGAGAAGACAAAAAAGGAGAAAGTCTCACATCGATGCGGCTAATCAACAGGCTATGGAGATGCCCATCAATTGATGTCAATGCAAGGAGTAGGGATTGCCATGCAACGGGTGCACTAGAGCTATAAATGTATGAAAGCTCAACAAAAGAAACTAAGTGGGTGTGCATCCAACTTGCTTGCTCACAAAAACCTAGGGAATTTTGAGGAAGCCCGTTGTTGGAATATACAAGCCAAGTTCTATAATGAAAATTCACACTAGTATATGAAAGTGACAGAATAAGAGACTCTCTATCATGAAGACCATGGTGCTACTTTGAAGCACAAGTGTGGTAAAAGGATAGTAGCATTGCCCCTTCTCTCTTTTTCTCTCATTTTTTTTGTTTTTTTGGCCTTATCTTTTTTTATCTTTTTTATTTTTTTATTTCCTCAGACGGGACAATGCTCTAATAATGATGATCATCACACTTCTATTTTTTTACAACTCAAAAATTACAAATCGATACTAGAACAAAATATGACTCTATATGAATGCCTCCGGCGGTGTACCAAGATGTGCAATGATTCAAGAGTGACATGTATAAAAAATTACGAGCGGTAGCTTTGCCACAAATACGATGTCAACTACATGATCATGCAAGGCAATATGACAATAATGAAGTGTGTCATAATAAATAGAACAGTGGAAAGTTTCATGGCAATATATCTCGGAATGGCTATGGAAATGCCATAATAGGTAGATATGGTGGCTATTTTGAGGAAGATATAAGGAGGCTTATGTGTGCTAGAGTGTATCATATCACGGGGTTTGGATGCACCAGCGAAGTTTGCACCAACTCCCGAGGTGAGAAAGGGCAATGCACGGTACCGAAGAGGTTAGCAATGATGGAAGGGTGAGAGTGTGTATAATCCATGGACTCAACATTAGTCATAAAGAACTCACATACTTATTGCAAAAATCTACAAGTCATCAAAACCAAGCACTATGCGCATGCTCCTAGGGGGATAGATTGGTAGGAAAAGACCATCGCTCGTCCCCGACTGCCACTCACAAGGAAGGCAATCAAAGAACACCTCATGCTTCAAATTTGTCACACAATGGTTACCATACGTGCATCCTACGGGGCTTACAAACCTCAACACAAGTATTTCTCAATTTCTCAATTACTAAACTAGCACGACTCCAATATCACCATTTTATATTTCAAAATAATTATCAAGTATCAAACTTCTCATGGTATTCAATGCACTCTATATGAAAGTTTTTATTATACCCATCTTAGATGCCCATCATATTAGGACTAGTTTCATAACCAAAGCAAATTACCATTCTATTTAAGACTCTCAAAATAACATAAGTGAAGCATGAGAGTTCATCTATTTCTTCAAAATAAAACCACCACCATGCTCTAAAAGGATATAAGTGAAGCACTAGAGCAAATGACAAACTACTCCGAAAGATATAAGATCAATGAGTAGTTGAATAATTATGCAACTATGTGAAGACTCTCTAACATTTAATAATTTCAGATCTTGTTATTTTATTCAAACATCAAGCAAAAAAATGATGCTCCAAGCAAAACACGTATCATGTGGTGAATAAAAATATAGCCTCAAGTAAAGTTACCGATAGACGAAGACGAAAGAGGGGATGCCATCCAGGGCATCCCCAAGCTTAGGCTCTTGGTTGTCCTTGAATATTACCTTGGGGTGCCTTGGGCATCCCCAAGCTTAGGCTCTTTCCACTCCTTACTCCATAATCCATCGAATCTTTACCCAAAACTTGAAAACTTCACAACACAAAACTCAACAGAAAACTCGTAAGCTCCGTTAGTATAAGAAAATAAAAGCACCACTTTTGGTACTGTTGTGAACTCATTCTTTATTTATATTGGTGTAATATCTATTGTATTCCAACTTCTCTGTGGTTCATACCCTCCAATACTACTCATAGATTCATCAAAATAAGCAAACAACACAATGAAAACAGAATCTGTCAAAAACAGAACAGTCTGTAGTAATCTGGATCGAACGTATACTTCTGGAACCCCAAAAATTCTAAAATAAATTGCTGGACGTGAGTAATTTAATATTAATTGTCTGCAAAAATAATTAACTAAATATCACTCTCCAATAAAAAATGGAAGCTAATCTCGTGAGCGCTAATCTCGAATACTTCTGTAACTCCAAAAATCCTGATAAATTAGGAAGTCCTAAATAATTTGTTTATTGATCTACTGCAGTTGGACTTGGTATTTTATCGCTCTCTGGTAAAAAAATATAATTATTTTCGTGAGCGCAAAAGTTTCTGTTTTTCAGCAGGATCAAATCAACTATTACCATAAACTATCCCAAAGGTCTTACTTGGCATAAACACTAATTAAAACGTAAAAAACACAATCATAACAGAAGCTAGATGAATTATTTATTAGTAAACAGGAACAAAAAGAAAGGAACAAAAATAGGGTTCTCCCAACAAGCGTTATCGTTTAACGCCCCTAGCTAGGCTTGATGATTTCAATGATGCTCACATAAAAGATAAGAATTGAAACATAAAGAGAGCATCATGAACAATATGACTAGCACATTGAAATCTAACCCACTTCCTATGCATAGGGATTTCGTGAGCAAAAAAATTATGGGAACAAGAATCAACTAGCATAGGAAAGCAAAACAAGCATAACTTCAAAACTTTAAGCACATAGAGAGATAACTTGGTATTATTGCAATTCCTAGAAGCATATATTCCCCCCTCATAATAATTTTCAGTAGCATCATGAATGAATTCAACAATATAAGTATCACATAAACCATTCTTTTCATGAGCCACAGGCATAGAATTTTTATTACTCTCCACATAAGCAAAAGTCTTCTCATTCGGAATAGTGGGAGTATCATAAGAAACTCGAATACTATAAATTGTTTACACATTAAAAGAGTAATGTTCAGAGAAAGGGTAATCATAATCATGACAAGTTTTATAAATATAATCATCACTACTTTTTATAGCATATGTTTCATCACAATAATCATCATAAGTAGCAACTTTGTTCTCATCATAATCAATTGAAACCTCTTCCAAGATAGTAGATCATTACTAAATAAAGTCACGACCTCTCCAAATCCACTTTCATAATTGTCACAATAAGATTCAACATCCTCCAAAATAGTGGGATCATTACTTCCTAAAGTTGACACTTGATAGAACTAGAGAGAGAGAATGTTTGACCACGTAATTGTGGGTTCCATGTTACCTCATATATATAGACAGGTTACAAGATAATCATGGAAACAAATCAATACAATCCTAACCATAATGGCCCAATTTATATGCAAATATAGGAGCACTAAATATGGCAGGGTATAACCAGATCGGATTGCCTAACAGCCCCCCGCAGTCACAACGGGAGATTCTCGGACGCTGAGACTGGACCGAAAGTCCAAGAACAATGGCGATGGCAAGCCTTTGGTGAAGATGTCCAGGAACTGTCGGGAAGAAGGCACATGAAGAACTCGAATGTGCCCAAGCGCAACACGATCTCGAATGAAGTGAAGATCAATCTCGATGTGCTTGGTGCGCTAATGCTGAACGGGGTTCGTGGACATGTAGACCGCGCTGACATTGTCACAAAAAACGACGGTGGCAGCTCATGAAGGAGTTGGCAAAGCCAACTTGCTTCAGCGACGGCATTAGCGACAGCTCGATACTCTGCCTCAGCGCTAGAGCAGGAGACGGCGTGATGGCTCTTGGAGGACCACGAGACCAGGTTGTCGCCAAGGAACACACAGTAGCCGGATGTTGATCGGTGAGTGTCAGGACAACTAGCCCAGTCTGCATCAGCGTAAGCAACAAGGTGATCCGTAGAGGAGGGTGTGAGGTGAAGGCCGTGGTGCAGGGTACCCTTGACGTAGCGGAGAACACGCTTGACCAAGGTCAAGTTCTGGTCACGGGGATCATGCATGTGAAGAACAATCTGCTAGACGGCGTAGGCGATGTCAAGACATGTGAATGTCAGGTACTGAAGAGCATCGGCTAGACTCCGATACTCCAAAGGATCAGCAACAGGAGAGCCGGCGGCAGCGGCCAGCTTGGGCGATGTGTCCACAGGTATTGAGGCAGGGTGGCAGGAGCTCATGCCAGCATGCTCGAGAATCTCAAGAGCATACTGGGTCTACGAGAGGAACATCCCACTAGAGTCATGATGAACAACAAGGCCGAGGAAGTGGTGTAGCTCGCCCAAGTCGGTCTTGGCAAACTCGGCGCTGAGAACGATAATGACGCGCTCAAGCAGGGTCAATGTAGAAGCCGTGAGGATGATGTCATCGATGTAGAGGAGAAGATAAGAAGTCCCCATGGAACCATGCAGAGTGAATAGTGATGTATCCGACTTGGAGCAGGTGAAGCCGAAGGAGGTGATGAAGCTCGCAAAGCAGTGATACCATGCATGAGGGGCTTGCTTCAGGTCATAGAGTGCGCGGTTGAGGCGGCACACATGGTCAGGGTGAGCGGAGTCAACAAAGCCAGTTGGCTGGTGACAAAATACCACCTCGTTAAGACGCCCATGGAGAAAGGCGTTCTTGACATCGAGCTGGCGAATCTTCCAGTTGGAGGAGAGTGCGACAGAGAGGATGACCCGGATGGTAGCTGGTTTAACCACCGGGCTAAAGGTCTCGGCGAAGTCAATGTTGTGCTCCTGGGAGAAACCATAGAGGACCCAACGTGCTTTGTAGCGGTCAAGGCTGCCGTCGGATTTGAACTTGTGACGAAACACCCACTTCTCGAAGATGACGTTGGCGTTGGCGGGAGGACGCACAAGAAACCATGTTTCATTGGCAAGAAGATCACCATACTCGTCTGTCATAGCCGCGAGCCAGTTCAGGTCTTTGAGAGCACCACAAACAGACTTGGGAACCGGCGATGGGACAACCGTGGGGGCGACAATAGGAGCGGTCGTGACAACAGCATGAAGTTTGAGGCGCTCATGAGGTCCGATGATCTTGCCAGCCTGTCGGTGGGTGACCATGCGATGAACTGGAACAACAGGAGTTGGGGACGATGGGGATGACGAAGTTGGCAAAGTCGTGGACGAGCTCGACGTGGGAAACGCAGCGCCAGAGGCCGCGTACTCGAGATCAGCAGCAGATGCAGGGCCCCTATCGGGCAAGGCCGGTATGGAGGCCTGCTGGGCCGGAGAGACCGGCGAGCGGGTCGGCGAGGTTGACGAGGCCGACTTGGCCGGCGAAGTAGGCGAGTGGGCCGGCGTGCTCGTCAACAAAGGAGACCGTGCAAGTGAGACTGGGGTAGGCGTGAAGCGAGGTCCAGCGGACCAACGTGGGCCAGCGTGCATGGGAGGCATGGGGACCGAGGCGGGGTCGTCGATCGGATCATTGTCCGTGGATGATGTCGACGCGCGCTGCTGCATGTTAGAGACAGAAAAATTGGGTGTAAAGGGAAATCGAGTTTTGTCAAAAATTACATGGTGGGAGATGATGATGCGCCGAGACTCAATATCCATGCAAAGGTAACCACGATGATTGGAGGGATAACCCAGAAAGACACACGAGGTGGAACGATGGGACAATTTTTTGTGGGGCATTATGGTGGTGAGGTTGGGGTAGCATAGGCAGCCGAAAGTGCGAAGGAGGGTATAATCTCGTGGTTTTGAGAAGAGGGCGAAAAATGGACATGGGGTGGTGAGTGCTTTGGTGGGTAGTCTATTTAGGAGATAGGTGGCGGTGTGGAGATCTTTGACCCAGAAATTTGAAGGCATACTCGCTTGGAAAAGGAGGGTGCGTTTGATCTCGTTGACAGTACGAATGATGCGTTCAGCTTGACTGTTTTGTGGGGAAGTATAGGGACACGAGAAACGCAGCTGAATCCCATGGTGGGCGGAGAGATTCTGGAGGGCGTGGTTGACGAATTCATGTCTGTTATCACACTGAATTGCTTGAAAGAGAGAGAGAACTGTGAGGCGACATAAGCACGGAAGTTAGACAGTAGGGAAAAAGCTTCAGATTTTTTACGTAGAGGATACGTCCATAGGTAGTGAGTGAAGTCATTTAAAATAACAAGAAAGTATTTATAACCAGAAACACTCGCAATAGGTGAAGTCCAAATATCACAATGTATTAATTCAAACAGACGATGAGTATTTGTTGTAGAAGTAGAGAAAGGTAAACGAACATGACGGCCAAGTTGACAAGCATGGCATAAACTAGGATCCTTAAGCACTTTATTAATAGGGAGTGATAATGACGAAGCGAGGCACCGGAATGCATCGAGACCAGGGTGGCTGAGGCGCCGGTGCCAGAGGCTGGATTCAACGGTGAAGCTGGTGTGGGCGTGCTGCAAGGAGGAGGTCGGGTATAGATCACCGGAGCTACTGCACCGAAGAATCACGGCTCCTGTCTTGAGATCCTTCACAGAAAAACCCCAATGATCAAATTCAATCGAGCATAAGTTGTCACTAGTAAACTGACGAACGGAAATTAATTTTTTAACTACGCAAGGGGTGAAGAGAACATTCTGAAGAGTGAGTTTATGAGAGGAAGATGTAGAAAGGGTTGCATTGCCGGAGTGAGAGACAGGAAGAGAAGAGCCATCACCGACCAGGATGTGTTTATGTGGAGGAGTAGAAGAAATAGAGGTGAGGTTACCGGTAGATGAAGACATGTGAGTGGATGCTCCAGTGTCCATGATCCACTCTGTAGGAGCCTGCATGCTCATGGTGTTGAAGTAGTTGGCAAGGGCAGAGGGATCCCATGTTGGTGTCAAGGGGGAGCCGTAGGTGGGGTAGCCGTTGTAGGTGAAGGTCGCGGGTGATGGAGGCGCAGGCGACGGAGCTGGCAGGGCCATGTAGCCCTGAGCCGGACGAGACGGCAGTGCGACACGGTGCGACCCGAGGAGGCTTGGAGTATGGCCATGTCCAACGGCGGGGTAGATGGGTCTACCATGACCCGTCAGTGGATACATGTGCATAGCGCCGATCCATGGATTTTGCAGGCTGGGGAAGAACGGGGCGCCACCGCCACCTGTGTTCTTCTTCTTGCCCTTGTACCGGCCTGAGCTGGAGTTGTTGGGGGCGTTGTGGGCGCCATAGCCAGGCCCCCCGGCATGGAGTTGCTGCGGCGGAGGAGCAGGGCTGCCGCGGGAGCCCCCCGCAGCTGTGGTGGTGTAGAAGACCGCGGCCAACGACGAGCGCGTGGACGATGGCTTGAGTTCTTGGAGAAGGAGCATGTTGCGAAAGTCAAGAAAGGTGAGGAAGGGCTTGAGGAGGGGCGTGAGGTTCTCGATTTCCTTGTAGTCGTCGTGGAGGCCCTTAATGGTGTTCCACACCAGGGTGTCGTCGAAGACGGGAGCGTTGACGTCCGTGAGGGCATCGACGGCCGTCTTCTATTCGAGACAGTAGGTGGTGACGCTTTTGTCCCCTTGCTCAATGTTGTGGAACTTCTGGACGAGGAAGCCCGCACTGGCTTGCTGGTTGTCCCGGAAGAGGGCGGTGATGCCGCCGAGGACAGCATAGGCGGTGGTGCCCGCTGCCATGACCATGTCGGCGATCTCGGAGGTGATGGAGCCGTACAGCCAGCGAAGGACCATGGAGTCCATCCGCAGCCACTCCGCGTCGGCCAGAGGAGTCGTTGTATCGAGATGATTGGCGAGGGCGAATTGGGTGACCACGATGGTGAGGTAGTAACGCCACTTGGTGAAGTTCGAGGCTTTGATGTCGAGGGTGACAGGCATGATGCTCTTGATGTTTTGGATGGCCATGGCCTGAGGGCGGCATGGGGATGGGGAATGTTGCCGGCGTCGGACATGGCGGTAGCTGGGGAGGGAGAGGTTTTACAGCTTGGAATGTGAGGGCGGCGGCGGTAGTGTAGAGGGGCGGTAGCAAAACGTTTGGCTAATACCATGATAGAACTAGAGAGAGAATGTTTGACCACGTAATTGTGGGTTCCGTGTTACCTCATATATATAGACAGGTTACAAGATAATCATGGAAACAAATCAATACAATCCTAACCATAATGGCCCAATTTATATGCAAATATAGGGGCACTAAATATGGCAGGCTATAACCAGATCGGATTGCCTAAAAACACTCTTCCGAACCCACTTTCATCAATATAATCATCATAAATAGGAGGCATGCTATCATCATAATAAATTTGCTCATCAAAACTTGGGAGACTAAAAATATCATCTTCTTTAAACATAGCATCCCCAAGCTTGGGAGAAACATTAATTGCAGCAAATAAATTATCAAACATATCATTCTCATCAAACATAGCATCCCCAAGTTTGGGCCTTTTCATATCATAAGCATAATCATTCTCATCATTAATAGTATGGATAGCACCAATAGTATAGCAATTATCATCATCACAATGAGTAATAGGAGCAACATCATTTGGGAGGGATACCTTTTTACCTTTGCTTCTCTGTCTTTTCTTTTTCTTCTTCACATTATGTGTGGGTTTAATCCTCTTTTTGGAGCTCCTTATTAATGAGATTGGTTGAACAGAAGGCTCCTCCTCGTTACCTGATTCATCATAAGAAATAATAGGAGGATATTGGGAAGTTTCTTCCTTTTCATTATTATTCTTTTCATCCTCGATTTGTTTTCTTGTGTTTATGTAATTGGCAATATAAGGATTTTCAATGCAATTCATTGCACAATACATATAAATTTCCTCTAGATCAAAATCAAGAACTGTCTCAAGGGAAAATTCTAGAATATCCTTAGTTGTACGTTTCATTTCTTCATAGAGAAAATTCCTTATTTAACACTATCTTAAATTTCGTCTCCTTATTTGACACTGAAAAACTTTTTCTTCCTTATCTAACAACGAGTCTAGATTTTGTGCCTTTTATGACACTTTTGTCCATTTTAAGTCTAAATAACATCCGAAAAGACCATTTTGCCCCTCATGTGCTATGTGTGTGTGCGGGACACATACACGCGCGCGCACACACATAGCAATACATTGGCAGCAGCACACACACCTAGCAGCACAGACGTACGCAACACGCAATAGCGCGCCCACAGCCCTGGGAACGCACTAGCTAGCTACTCTCTCCGTTCCAAATTACTCGTCACAGAAATGGATGTATCTAGAACTAAAATACATCTAGATACATCCATACTTGTGACAAGTAATTCGGAACGGAGGGAGTACATGCTCGGCCAGCACCAACGCCAGAACCGGCCACTAGTGCATATACACATCACGCATGACCCGACCACCACGTCCAGCAACTTAACTCACGCATGCACTAACTAACCTGCAGTCTATCGGTGCACTAGCTAATTTCCTAGCCTGCTGCATGCATGTCCAGTTCGCTCTGGCCGTGCGCACAAATACAACCGACTTTCGACGAATCAAGTCACAATTATCCTAACACAGTGGTAGCACACAGTACGCACACAGGAAACATTCCACATGAGGGTAAAATGGTCTTTTCAGATGTCATTTAAACTCAAACTAGACAAAAGTGTTATAAAAGGCATAAAATTTAGGTGCATTGTTAGATAGGGAAGAAATTATTTGTCGATGTTAAATAGGGCATAAAATTTAGATACGGTGTTAAATAAGGAATTCTCTCTTCTTCATAACCCAGAAGCAAACTAAGTCAATTATGATGCTCAAGGGAAATCAAGTCATCACAATTTTTGGACACGATTCGATCATGAAACAATTTGCATTGGATATTTAAATGACCATGTTCATTGCAAAGTTCACAAGCATGGCTAAGAAAATTTATATTTTTAGCACAAACATCTAGCCTTTCTTGCAACCATTTAGTTTCTAAATATTTATGCCTCTTGCAAAATCTATCTTCCCTATTTGGTGTGTACTTGCAAACTCTATGCACTCCACAAAAATTGACGTGCTTATAAGAGACATTTTCATCATGACTAGTGCAATCATCATTAGTACTATGGATATTCAAAGAGTTCATACTAACAACATTGCAATCATGCTCATCATTCAAAGATTTAGTGCCAAACATTTTAATGCATTCTTCTTCTAGTACATGGGCACAATTTTCCTTTCCATCATCTTAACAAAACATATTAAAAAGATGAAGCATATGAGGAACCCTCAATTCCATTTTTTAGTTTTCTTTTATAGACTAAACTAGTGATAAAAGAAGAAACAAAAATATTCGATTGCAAGATCTAAAGATATACCTTCAAGCGCTAACCTCCCCAGCAACGGCGCCAGAAAAGAGCTTGATGTCTACTACACAACCTTCTTCTTGTAGACGTTCTTGGGCCTCCAAGTGCAGAGCTTTGTAGGATAGTAGAAAATTTCCCTCAAGTGGATGACCTAAGGTTTATCAATCCGTGGGAGGCGTAGAATGAAGATGGTCTCTCTCAAACAATCTTGCAACCAAATAGCAAAGAGTCTCTTGTGTCCCCAACACACCCAATACAATGGAAAATTGTATAGGTGCACTAGTTCAGCGAAGAGATGGTGATACAAGTGCAATATGGATGGTAGATATAGGTTTTCGTAATCTGAAAATATAAAAACAGCAAGGTAACTAATGATAAAAGTGAGCGAAAACGGTATTGCAATGCGTTGAAACAAGGCCTATGGTTCATACTTTCACTAGTGAAAGTTCTCTCAACAATAATAACATAATTGGATCATATAACTATCCATCAACATGCAACAAAGAGTCACTCCAAAGTCACTAATAGCGGAGAAGAAATGAAGATTTTATTGTAGGGTACGAAACCACCGCAAAGTTATCCTTTCTGATCGATCTATTCAAGAGTCTGTAGTAAAATAACACGAAGCTATTATTTCCGTTCAATCTATCCTAGGGTTCGTACTAGAATAACACCTTAAGACACAAATCAACCAAAACCCTAATGTCACCTAGATACTCCAATGTCACCTCAAGTATCTGTGGGTGTGATTATACGATATACTTCACACAATCTCAGATTCATCTATTCAACCAACACAAAGAACTTCAAAGAGTGCCCCAAAGTTTCTAACGGAGAGTCAAGACGAAAACGTGTGCCAACCCCTATGCATAAGTTCACGAGGTCATGGAAATCACAAGTTGATCACCAAAACATACATCAAGTGGATCACGTGAATATCCCATTGTCACTACAGATAAGCACATGCAAGACATACATCAAATGTTCTCAAATCCTTAAAGACTCAATCCGATAAGATAACTCCAAAGGGAAAACTCAATTCATCACAAGGAGATAGAGGGGGAGAAACAGCATAAGATCAAACTATAATAGCAAAGCTCGCGATATATCAAGATCGTGCCGAATCAAGAACACAAGAGAAAGAGATCAAACACATAGCTGCTGGTACATACCCTCAGCCTCGTGGGTGAACTACTCCCTCCTCGTCATGGAGAGCGCCGGAATGATGAAGATGGCCACCGATGATGGATCCCCCCCCTCGGGCAGGGTGCCGGAACGGGTCTAGATTGGTTTTCGGTGGCTACAGAGGCTTGCGGCGGCGGAACTCCCGATCTAGGTTATTTTCTGGAGGTTTCAGTATTTATAGGAATTTTTGGCGTCGGGAACAAGTCAGGGAGGTTCCCGAGTTGTCCATGAGAT
>NC_057809.1:261706089-261906205 GCF_018294505.1 Triticum aestivum | reverse complement strand
GTAGGGCGCGCCCCCACCCTCGTGGACGGCCCGAGACTCTTCTGGCTCAACTCTTTTACTCCAGGGGCTTCTTTGTTCCATAAAAAATCATCAAAAATTGGCACGTCCATTGGACTCCGTTTGGTATTCCTTTTCTGTAAAACTCAAAAACAAGGAAAAAACAGAAACTAGCACTGGGCTCTAGGTTAATAGGTTAGTCCCAAAAACCATATAAAATAGCATATAAAACATCCTAGATGGATAATATAATAACATGGAACAATCAAAAATTATAGATACCTTGGAGACGTATCACCCACGGCGTGGCTCCATCGGCGGCCCGGTACGGCCCGGTTTCAGCAGCAACGACTCAAGACCGTCGCGAGGGGCCAAGCCTTGCGAGGCAGACAACACCAAGTCCTCCCTGGGGGCGGCCTCACTAGGCTGGCTCCCGAGGAGCGGAGATATCAATGCAAGATGTACCTCGCAAGGTTCACATGACGTGAGCCATGACGACCAAGGCCAGGCGGGCGCCAGCGGGCGCAGTGTACCAGTTTCCCCTTTGGTGCCAAGGAGGCAAGCGCAGGCGCGGAGTCCCGAGGAATCAGGCAAAGGTTTCCATATTTGTGCAACGAGACCAAGACCGCCAGGACGACCGGACGGAGTGTAACACCCACGATGCGGCTATATCTCCCACGTATCGGGGCACGACTTAGAGGCATAACCGCATGGTAGGCATGCCGCAAGAGGGCTAATCTTTACACATCCCATGTATTGAATAAGAAAGGGATAAAGAGTTGGCTTACAATCGCCACTTCACACAATACATAAATATATCATACATCATCCAAAATAAAATCAAGGTCCGACTACGGAACCAAAATAAAAGAAGACAACCCCAAATGCTAGATCCCCGACCGTCCCAACTGGGCTCCACTACGGATCAACGGGAAACGAAATAAAACAATGGAAATATCTTCATCGAGCTCCCACTTGAGCTGGGTTGTGTCACCTGCACTAGCATCATCGACACCTGCATCTGTTTGGAAGTATCTGTGAGTCATGAGGACTCAGCAATCTCACACCCTCGTGATCAAGACTATTTAAGCTTAAAGGTAGGAATGGGTAGTGAGGTGGAGCTGCAGCAAGCACTAAGCATATATGGTGGCTAACTTACGCAAAAGAGAGCGAGAAGAGAAGGAAAGCACGGTCAAGAAGCTAATGGTGATCAAGAAGTGACCCTAAAGCTACTTACGTTCAAGCATAACTCCAAAGTCGTGTTCACTTCCCGGACTCCGCCGGAAAGAGACCATCACGGCTACACACGCGGTTGATGCATTTTAATTAAGTTAAGTGTCAAGTTCTCTACAACCGGACATTAACAAATTCCCATCTGCCCATAACCGCGGGCAGGGATTTCGAAAGTTGAAACCCTGCAGGGGTGTCCCAACTTAGACCATCACAAGCTGTCACGGCCAACGAAGGATATTCCTTCTCCCTGGAAGACCCGATCAGACTCGGAATCCCGGTTACAAGACATTTCGACAATGGTAAAACAAGACTAGCAAGACCGCCCGATGCGCTGACATCCCGATAGGAGCTGCACATATCTCGTTCTCAGGGCAACACCGGATTTTCCAAGATTCCGGTAGGCCAACCTAGAGTTGCCCCTGGTGGCCACCGGTGGCTGACAGGTTCGGACCAACACTTAGACAAGCACTGGCCCGGGGGGTTTAAATAAAGATGACCCTTGAGTCTGCAGAACCCAAGGGAAGGATATCGGTTGTTAGACAAATGTAAAACCAAGGTTGGGCCTTGCTGTAGGATTTTTAATCAAAGCGAACTATCAAGGGGTTCCCATAACACCCAACCGCGTAAGGGACGCAAAATCAAGGAACATAACACCGGTATGATGGAAACTAGGGCGGCAAGAGTGGAACAAAACACCAGGCATAAGGCCGAGCCTTCCACCCTTTACCAAGTACATAGATGCATTAATTAAATAAGAGATATTGTGATATCCCCACATATCCATGTTACAACATGGAACAAACTTCATCTTCACCTGCAACTAGCAACGCTATAAGAGGGGCTGAGAAAAAGCGGTAACATAGCCAAACAACGGATTGTTAGGAAAAGGTGGGTTAGAGGCTTGACATGGCAATATGGGAGGCTTGATAAGCAAGTGGTAGGTAGCACGGCATAGCAATAGAGCGAACAAATAGCAAGCAAAGATAGAAGTGATTTCAAGGGTATGGTCATCTTGCCTGAAATCCCGCAAGGAAGAAGAACGAGTCCATGAAGAAGACAAACGGACGGAGTCGAACGGATCCTCACAAACACGACGTTATCGGAACTAACCCGAAGAAGCAACACTGGAAAGAAGCAAACAACAAGGTAAACAACCAAGCATAAGCATGGAATGATGCACAATCAAGTATGATGCATGTCCGGTTTAAAGAGGCATGGCATGGCAAAGTGCACAAACAACACTACAAGTTAAGTGGAGCTCAATATGCATCGGGATGCATATTGACAAAACACCACATTCCATTATTTAGTTCACTCCCGATTAGGTACTCAACGAAATTAAATGTTGGTTAACATGGAAGAGGTGAAACATGAGTAAAATACACAGCTAGGCATTTTAAATGAGGCCGGAAACATCAAACACAATTCTAGTAAATCCTCGTGTGCATTTAGCAATTTAATGCAAACAACAATTTTAACCATTTTAAATGTTGTTATCATGATGTGAATGACATTTGAAAGTTTAAGCAATTTTAAGAAAATATTGGCATGAGCATGTTATGAAGCATTTGTCATCGTGGCGGAAACGAAAGGGGTGCCACGGCAACGACAACGGAAATGGTGCCACGGCAACATTCCGATTCCGGTAACTCGATTGAGATGCTGGTGCAAAGGATGTGTGACGGGAGCGTGTCATACAAGATGATGGGGTGATCCCATTTGCCGGGTTCCCACGGGTGGACGGCATGGCAACAAGGAGAAACATGCAAGCGACAATTTCAGACACGGTGCAAACACGGGTTTCATATCATTCAACACACATGCATTCGGTCCACGGACGGTCGTCTCGATGGTTATACCTTTCGAAGCGTGCATTATCGGAATGGATCAAGTTCGTAGAGGGAAGTAGGCGTTCTCGCGATAGCGGTAGTGGAAGTAGTCGTTCTCGCTTCGTAGATGTTCACACTCCATAGGTGTTCGGGGTCAAAACAAGGAACTTGACGTCCATGGGTCTTCGCGGTTCGACGGTACATGTTCTATAGACGTTCAGGCGGCGGTAGTGGTACACAGTTCATAGACGTTCATAGTCATGGCGAGGAACTTGACGAAACCCAAGGCGATGGTAGTTGTACAAGGTCCACGAGTCGTCGATCGTTCGGGGTCCGACTTGCGGGTCTTGCCGACATGAAGGGGTACTTGGCATTTTCGTAGAGGTACTCTCGATGTTGGCAACGGTAGTGGTTCCCGTTCATTCGGGAGATGCTTGGTGAATCAACATAATCGTACACGAGTCTTGTCGGATCCATAGCGACGGGAACTTGGTGCATCACTAGACTTGGCGATCTTGAATAAATGAAGGAGCGTCGAGGGGCTTGCTGGTCCCTGCCTCGGGAGGTCTCCGGAGACGCGTGGAGGCAGCTCGAGCTGCTGGTTGCTGGCGCATGGTCAAGTGGCGGCAGGAAGAAGTGGCCGGCATCGGCCTTGGCATGAAGCAGGGAAGCGGCGATAGCTGCTGGTAATTGGCAGAGGACGGACGGAGCAGAGGAGCTCCGGCAAACTGCGGTAGAAGCTAGCAGGGTCTAGCGGGAGCTCCTGCAGGGTGCAGCCGTAGCGAGGGGCGGCCTCCGATCGTTGTGGTCGAGGTAGAGGAAGAAGGGGCGTGACGGAGATGGACGGCGTCGGCGGAGATGCAGGTGCGGGGTCGCCAGAGTTGACCTCTGGTGGCATCGCGGGAGAAGTAGGCGCAGCGTCCTGGCGAGGCAACAGCGCGGAGGAGGGCCGACGAGGGGGCGTGACGGAGCTCGGTGGGCACGCTCCTCAAGGCGTGGACAAGGACGGCGGCAGGCGGCCGTGAGGGACCTCCTGTCCAAGGCGCAGCGATGGGAGCTCCGGCCTGGGTAGTCGGGGACGAGGCCGAGGCCGGGGAGGGAGCGGCCGGCGGAGGCCGAAGCTAGAAGTCGAGGCGGCGGAGCTGCTGCACAGCGATATGCGAGGCAGCAAGGAGGAGGCGCTCGAGGTCGGGCGTGTGTGCGGATGCGGCGGCCTGGAGCGATCGAGAGGAGAGAGCGAGAGGAAGATGGGATCGGGCAGCGATCGAGCGAGATGGTGGTTCGGGCATGAGGTTCCCTGGTGACGGCGCTAGGAGGAGGCAGGGGAAGTTGGGGATCGATCAGATGGGTTCTCGCCCTGGTGCTAGGGTTACGAGGGGAGTGGGCCTTGGGCCAAATTGGGCTGCGGGCTCCCTTCTCTCTTTCTCTCTTCTCTTCTTATTTTCTTTAGCAGAAAACAATTAAGGAGAAGAAAAAGGAAAGAGGGAGGTTAGGGAGAGAATTTGAGTACGTGGATAAATTTCCTGGACTCGCAAAAATACGGGGAACTTGACAAAAATGGCCTGAGGATTTTTAGAGGAAGTAAAATCCACACGCGTTGGATTTAACTCGGCAGGCTTGAATTTCGAAACCCATTCGAATGAACTCCAAATGGGTTGAAATTATAGGAGGTGACCCTACACAATAGATGTGATTTATGGGCAGATTTGGAACATTAATGAAGAAAGGAAAATTGCAACCCAATTTGCAATGTAACTTAAAAGGTCGAAAAGGAAAGATAGGAGGTTGAGTCAAGTAAGAGAAGAGTTGAAGAGTAGTGCAATTTGTGTTATGGGTGATTCCAAGTTAATGGAATATTTTATAATAGCTCCCTAAATATTAGGAGGATATGTTATAAAGATAACTCACCATGTGAATTTCCTTGATTTAAATGGATCGAAGATCCATATGGTTTATTTAGTTGAGTTGGAAAGATTAATTAAAGACATGATGACATGATTCCATGCACATGATGCAATGATGAATGCAACAAGCAAAAACAAATCACACAACGAATCTTGGAAACCCTGAAAGGCATTGATGTCTACTACACAACCTTCTTCTTGTAGACGTTGTTGGGCCTCCAAGTGCAGAGGTTTGTAGGACAGTAGCAAATTTCCCTCAAGTGGATGACCTAAGGTTTATCAATCCGTAGGAGGCGTAGGATGAAGATGGTCTCTCTCAAGCAACCCTGCAACCAAATTACAAAGAGTCTCTTATGTCCCCAACACACCCAATATAATGGTAAATTGTATAGGTGCACTAGTTCGGCGAAGAGATGGTGATACAAGTGGTATATGGATAGTAGATAAAGGTTTTTGTAATCTGAAAATATAAAAACAGCAAGGTAACTAATGATAAAAGTGAGGGTAAACGGTATTGCAATGTGTTGAAACAAGGCCCAGGGTTCATACTTTCGCTAGTGCAAGTTCCCTCAACAATAATAACATAATTGGATCACATAACTATCCCTCAACATGCAACAAAGAGTCACTCCAAAGTCACTAATAGCGGAGAACAAACGAAGAGATTATGGTAGGGTACGAAACCACCTCAAAGTTATTCTTTCCAATCAATCCGTTGGGCTATTCCTATAAGTGTCACAAACAGCCCTAGAGTTCGTACTAGAATAACACCTTAAGACACAAATCAACCAAAACCCTAATGTCACCTAGATACTCCAATGTCACCTCAAGTATCCGTGGGTATGATTATACGATATGCATAACACAAATTCAGATTCATCTATTCAACCAACACATAGAACCTCAAAGAGTGCCCAAAAGTTTCTACCGGAGAATCACGATGAAAACGTGTGCCAACCCCTATGCATAGGTTCATGGGCGGAACCCGCAAGTTGATCACCAAAACATACATCAAGTGAATCACGTGGTATCCCATTGTCACCACAGATACGCACGGCAAGACATACATCAAGTGTTCTCAAAGCTTTAAAGACTCAATCCGATAAGATAACTTCAAAGGGAAAACTCAATCCATTACAAGAGAGTAGAGGGGGTAGAAAACATCATAAGATCAGACTATAATAGCAAAGCTCGCGATACATCAAGATCGTATCACCTCAAGAACACGAGAGAGAGAGAGAGATCAAACACATAGCTACTGATACATACCCTCACCCCCGAGGGAGAACTACTCCCTCCTCGTTATGCAGAGCACCGGGATGATGAAGATGGCCACCAGTGAGGGATTGCCCCCTCCGGCAGGGTGCCGGAACGGGTCTAGATTGGCTTTTGGTGGCTACGGAGGCTTCTGGCAGCGGAATTCCTGATCTATTGTGCTCCGCGATCGTTTTAGGGTATATGGGTATATATAGGAGGAAGAGGTACATCAGGGGAGCCATGAGGGGCCCACGAGGGTGGAGGGCGCGCCCAGGGGAGTGGGCGCGCCCCCTTGCCTCGTGGCTTCCTCGTTGCTTCCCTTACGTGGACTCCAAGTCTCCCGGGTTGCTTTCCTTCCAAAAATAAGTTCCGGGAAGTTTCAGGTCAATTGGACTCCGTTTGATTTTCCTTTTCTGCGATACTCTAAAATAAGGAAAAAACAGAAACTGGCACTGGTCACTAGGTTAATAGGTTTGTCCCAAAAATCATATAAAAGTGTATAATAAAGACCATAAACATCCAAAGTTGATAATATAATAGCATGGAACAATCAAAATTATAGATACATTGGAGACGTATCAGCATCCCCAAGCTTAATTCCTGCTCGTCCTCGAGTAGGTAAATGATAAAAACAGAATTTTTGATGTGGAATGCTACTTAACATATTTCTCAATGTAATCTTATTTATTGTGGCAAGAATATTCAGATCCATAAGATTCAAAACAAAAGTTTAATATTGACATAAAAATAATAATACTTCAAGCATACTAACTAAGCAATTATGTCTTCTCAAAATAACATGGCCAAAGAAAGTTCATCCCTACAAAATCATATAGTCTGGCTATGCTCCATCTTCACCACACAAAATATTTAAATCATGCACAACCCTAATGACAAGCCAAGAAATTGTTTCATACTTTTGATGTTCTCAAACTTTTTCAATTTTCACGCAATACATGAGCGTGAGCCATGGACATACCACTATAGGTGGAATAGAATGGTCGTTGTGGAGAAGACAAAAAGGAGAAGATAGTCTCACATCAACTAGGCGTATCAACGGGCTATGGAGATGCCCATCAATATATATATATCAATGTGAGTGAGTAGGGATTGCCATGCAACGGATGCACTAGAGCTATAAGTGTATGAAAGCTCAAAAAGAAACTAAGTGGGTGTGCATCCAACTTGCTTGCTCACGAAGACCTAGGGCATTTTGAGGAAGCCCATCATTGGAATATACAAGCCAAGTTCTATAATAAAAGATTCCCACTAGTATATGAAAGTGACAACATAGGAGACTCTCTATCATGAAGATTATGGTGCTACTTTGAAGCACAACTGTGGTAAAAGGATAGTTGCATTGTCCCTTCTCTCTTTTTCTCTCATTTTTTATTTTTTTTATTTTTTTTATTTGGGCCTTCTCTTTTTTATGGCCTCTTTTCTCTTCTTTTTTTTATTTGGGCTTCTTTGGCCTCTTTTATTATTTTCTATTTTCGCCCGGAGTCTCATCCCGACTTGTGGGGGAATCATAGTCTCCATCATCCTTTCCTCACTAGGACAATGCTCTAACAATGATGATCATCACACTTTTATTTACTTACAACTCAAGAATTACAACTCGATACTTAGAACAAGATATGACTCTATATGAATGCCTCCGGCGGTGTAGCGGGATGTGCAATGACTCATGAGTGACATGTATGAAAGAATTATGAATGGTGGCTTTGCCACAAATACGATGTCAACTACATGATCATGCAAAGCAATATGGCAATGATGAAGCGTGTCATAATAAATGGAACGGTGGAAAGTTGCATGGCAATATATCTCGGAATGGCTATGGAAATGCCATAATAGGTAGGTATGGTGGCTGTTTTGAGGAAGGTATATGGTGGGTTTATGGTACCGGCGAAAGTTGTGTGGTACTAGAGAGGCTAGCAATGGTGGAAGGGTGAGAGTGCATATAATCCATGGACTCAACATTAGTCATAAAGAACTCACATACTTATTGCAAAAATCTATTAGTTATCGAAACAAAGTACTACATGCATGCTCCTAGGGGGATAGATTGGTAGGAAAAGACCATCGCTCGTCCCCGACCGCCACTCATAAGGAAGGCAATCAATAAATAAATCATGCTCCGACTTCATCACATAACGGTTCACCATACGTGCATGCTATGGGAATCACAAACTTCAACACAAGTATTTCTCAAATTCACAACTACTCAACTAGCATGACTCTAATATCACCATCTCCATATCTCAAAACAATTATCAAGTATCAAACTTCTCTTAGTATTCAATGCACTATGTATGAAAGTTTTTATTATATCCCTCTTGGATGCCCATCATATTAGGACTAGTTTCATAACCAAAGCAAATTACCATGCTGTTTAGGACTCTCAAAATAATATAAGTGAAGCATGAGATATTATATATTTCTTCAAAATAAAACCACCACCGTGCGCTAAAAAGATGTAAGTGAAGCACTAGAGCAACAACAAACTACTTCGAAAGATATAAGTGAAAATTAATGAGTAGTCGAATAATTATGCAACTATATGAAGACTCTCTAACATTTAAGAATTTCAGATCTTGGTATTTTATTCAAGCAGCAAGAAAATCCTAACAAAGTAAATTGACGCTCCAAGCAAAACACATATCATGTGGTGAATAAAAATATAGCTCCAAGTAAAGTTACCGATGAACAAAGACGAAACAGGGGATGCCATCCGGGGCATCCCCAAGCTTAGCCTCTTGGTTGTCCTTAAATATTTCCTTGGGGTTCCTTGGGAATACCCAAGCTTAGGCTCTTGCCACTCCTTATTCCATAGTCCATCGAATCTTTACCCAAAACTTGAAAACTTCACAACACAAAACTTAAAATAGAAAATCTCGTGAGCTCTGTTAGTATAAGAAAATAAATCACCACTTAGGTACTGTAATGAACTCATTCTTTATTTATATTAGTGTAATATCTACTGTATTCCAACTTCTCTAAGGTTCATACCCTCCGATACTACTCATAGATTCATCAAAATAAGCAAACAACACATAGAAAACAGAATCTGTCAAAAACAGAACAGTCTGAAGTAATCTGGATCAAAAGTATACTTCTGGAACACCAAAAATTCTAAAATAAATTTATGGACCTGAGGAATTTATTTATTAATCATCTGCAAAAAGAATTAACTAAATAGCACTCTTCAAATAAAAATGGCAGCAATTCTTGTGAGCGCTAAAGTTTCTGTTTTTTTACAGCAAGATCAACAAGACTTTTCCCAAGTCTTCCCAACGGTTCTACTTGGCACAAACACTAATTAAAAGCATAAAACCACATCTAAACAGAGGCTAGATAAATTATTTATTACTAAACAGGAACAAAAATCAAGGAACAAAAATAAAGTTGGGTTGCCTCCCAACAAGCGCTATCGTTAAACGCCCCTAGCTAGGCATGATGATTTCAATGATGCTCACAAAGGTAAGAATTGTAACATAAAGAGAGCATCTTGAAGAATATGACTAGAAAATTTAAGTCTAACCCACTTCATATGCATAGGGATTTTGTGAGCAAACAACTTGTGGGAACAAGAATCAACTTGCATAGGAAGGTAAAACAAGCATAACTTCAAAACATTAAGCACATAGAGAGGAAACTTGATATTATTGCAATTCCTACAAGCATATATTCCTCCCTCATAATAATTTTCAGTAGCATCATGAATTAATTCAAAAATATAACCAGCACCTAAAGCACTCTTTTCATGATCTACAAGCATAGAAATTTTATTACTCTCCACACAAGCAAAATTCTTCTCATGAATAATAGTGGGAGCAAACTCAACAAAATAATTATCATGTGAGGCATAATCCAATTGAAAACTAAAATCATGATGACAAGTTTCATGGATATCATTATTCTTTATAGCATACAAGTCACCAGAATAATCATCATAGATAGCAACTTTGTTCTCATAATCAATTGGGACCTCTTCCGAAATAGTGGATTCATCACACAATAAAGTCATGACCTCTCCAAACCCACTTTCATCAATATAATCATTATAAATAGGAGGCATGCTATCATCATAATAAATTTGCACATCAAAACTTGGGGGACTAAAAATATCATATTCATCAAACATAGCATCCCCAAGCTTGTGGCTTTGCATATCATTAGCATCATAGATACTCAAGGAATTCATACTAACAACATTGCAATCTTGCTCATCATTCAAATATTTAGTGCCAAACATTTTAATGCATTCTTCTTCTAACACCTTGGCACAATTTTCCTTTCCATCATACTCTCGAAAGATATTAAAAAGATGAAGCATATGAGGCAAACTCAATTTCATTTTTTGTAGTTTTCTTTTACAAACTAAACTAGTGATAAAACAAGAAACAAAAAGATTCGATTGCAAGATCTAAAGATATGCCTTCAAGCACTCACCTCCCCGGCAAAGGCGCCAGAAAAGAGCTTGATGTCTACTACACAACCTTCTTCTTGTAGATGTTGTTGGGCCTCCAAGTGCAGAGGTTTGTAGGACAGTAGCAAATTTCCCTCAAGTGGATGACCTATGGTTTATCAATCCGTAGGAGGCGTAGGATGAAGATGGTCTCTCTCAAGCAACCCTACAACCAAATTACAAAGAGTCTCTTGTGTCCCCAACACACCCAATACAATGGTAAATTGTATAGGTGCACTAGTTCGGCGAAGAGATGGTGATACAAGTGGTATATGGATAGTAAATAAAGGTTTTTGTAATCTGAAAATATAAAAACAGCAAGGTAACTAATGATAAAAGTGAGCGTAAACGGTATTGCAATGCATTGAAACAAGGCCTAGGGTTCATACTTTCGCTAGTGCAAGTTCCCTCAACAATAATAACATAATTGGATCACATAACTATCCCTCAACATGCAACAAAGAGTCACTCCAAAGTCACTAATAGCGGAGAACAAACGAAGAGATTATGGTAGGGTACGAAACCACCTCAAAGTTATTCTTTCCAATCAATCCGTTGGGCTATTCCTATAAGTGTCACAAACAGCCCTAGAGTTCATACTAGAATAACACATTAAGACACAAATCAACTAAAACCCTAATGTCACCTAGATACTCCAATGTCACCTAAAGTATCCGTGGGTATGATTATACAATATGCACCACACAATCTCAGATTCATCTATTCAACAAACACATAGAACCTCAAAGAGTGCCCCAAAGTTTCTACCGGAGAATCACGACGAAAATGTGTGCCAACCCCTATATATAGGTTCATGGGCGGAACCCGCAAGTTGATCACCAAAACATACATCAAGTGAATCACGTGGTATCCCATTGTCACCACAGATACGCACGGCAAGACATACATCAAGTGTTCTCAAATCTTTAAAGACTCAATCCGATAAGATAACTTCAAAGGGAAAAACTCAATCCATTACAAGAGAGTAGAGGGGGGGGGAACATCATAAGAGCCAACTATAATAGCAAAGCTCGCGATACATCAAGATCGTATCACCTCAAGAACATGAGAGAGAGAGATCAAACACATAGCTACTGGTACATACCCTCAGCCCCGAGGGAGAACTACTCCCTCCTCGTCATGGAGAGCACCGGGATGATGAAGATGGCCACCGGTGAGGGATTGCCCCCTCCGGCAGGGTGCCGGAATGGGTCTAGATTGGCTTTTGGTGGCAACAGAGGCTTCTGTCGGCGGAACTCCTGATCTATTGTGCTCCCCAATCGTTTTAGGGTATATGGGTATATATAGGAGGAAGAGGTTCGTCAGGGGTGCCACGAGGGGCCCACGAGGGTGGAGGGCGCACCCAGGGGGTGGGCGTGCCCCCCTGCCTCGTGGCTTCCTTGTTGCTTCCCTTACGTGGACTCCAAGTCTCCCGGGTTGTTTTCCTTCCAAAAATAAGTTCCGTGAAGTTTCAGGTCAATTGGACTCTGTTTAATTTTCCTTTTTTGTGATACTCTAAATCAAGGAAAAAATAGAAACTAGCACTGGACTCTGGGTTAATAGGTTAGTCCCAGAAATAATATAAAAGTGTATAATAAAGCCCATAAACATCCAAAGTTGATAATATAATAGCATGGAACAATAAAAAGTTATAGATACGTTGGAGACGTATCAGGAATCTGAAGCTCCGGTCTTGGGGCGTCACAACACTCCACCACTATGAGAGGATCTCGTCCCGAGATCTAGGATGGCACCGGAGGAAGAGAAGAGGTAAAATTAAGTTGCTTCTTTGACAAACGCGTGAAACCAAAGAACCTTGAAATGTTAAACCATTTTGAGAAAAGAATACAACGGAGATAAACGAAGTTGACAATCTCCATCAGAAAAGAGGAACAAGGGAGAACAAATTCAGACAGTACTCCGGTTGAAAAGAGATACAAGACTTGACAAGATGAAAAGAACTTGAAGAGATGACACAACACTCCGGTTAAATGGATAAGCATGAAAAAGACCACGATCCTCACAACTCGAGATGTTGAGAGAAGAGGGCAACATGATTAAGCCTTCGGGAGAAAGAATAGAAGATCGATCATTGAAATAAGAATGGAGAATAAAATGCCAACTTCTGCCACAAATGAGTTTGAAAAGGCATCATTAGGAGAATGTTTGAACGGAGTTGTTGGAAAACCAACAACAAAAAGAGTAAGCTTGTTGTGGGCTTACGGAAAACATCTCGAAATCTTGAGGTGAAATTCTGCCACTTACGGAAACGATAGATTGGATTGATATGAACAAGGAGACGAGAAACTTATTTAACCGGGAGGATAAGTGAAGAACTTGGGTCCCCTATAAGCACCATAATAGCAACAATCCTTAGGGAAAGCTTTAGGTGGAAAAATAACCCAAGATAACTCCAAAGAAGAGATAGATGGATTGCAAAGGGTCTCATGAACGAAGAGAAGATGATGGGTTTAAAATATGTCATTCTTGACAACTTATGAATCATGAAACACGAAGGGAAATTAACAAGAATGACATAACACCATCTCAAGAGATATGGTAGAAAGAAATGCACTTAGGAATGCAAGATGAAGAATGCTTGAACTCCTCAAAACAAGACATGTGTTGAACACCATGTTTAATTTTGAGTATAGCTTGGCAGATCTTAACTCCGGGAGAAATCTTGAAGAACAATTGAAGAGTGAAAAGAATCCTTGACGAACCACCATGTAGAGCCTCCAAGAAGAACTCCAGTAATAAAAAGGATGATAGAAAGAAACAGAAGTTGAAAACACAAGGTAAAGCCTTGCGATGATTTAGATGGGGCTTTGCGACAAGATAATGCGGAAAACTTGGGACTCCGGAAAAGAAAGATGACTCATTTGAACCGAGAATTCACTCATCATGAACAAACTCCGGAAGAATGAATCAATCATTTGGATGAAGCAAGAATAAGAATTATGTTATACGTATCCTTTACCAATTTAAATTGATGACAAGCAATGGATTTGGCATACTACTTATTCCCGATGGAAAGGATTAAATAGATATATAGCGCCAACTTGGGGAGGTCTTCAACGAACCACCGGTAGGATTTGGAAACAATGAATGAATTGATATGATAACCAAGGAAGAGAACTCTTGAACGAACCACCGTAAGAACTGAAAATGAACGAAGAAAAGATAAAGAAACACCGGGAAGAATTAGAGAACGAAGATACTTGAGAAATTTAGATATAAGAGAATGAAGGGATCACGAGCTGATTAGAGAATACTTGAATGATGCACCGGTCCAAACGAGAGTTGAAAGCTGGAATGAATACTAGTGAGATGATGGGCTCTGGAGAATCAAACTGAAAAGACTCTTGAATTTCTCCGGATGAGTGAAAAAAACATTCTCACAATCGAAAACAATTATAAGAGGATGGCATCAAGCTTGAACCATGAATCTCTAAGAGAACAGATAAGATTTGGAGCTAAAACTCTTATTCGGACTTCAAATGTTTAGAATGACGATGAGAACCAACATGACAATTGATGAGACACTCTGGGAGAATCCAAAAAAACGAAGAGGTTGAGCCAACGATGAAAATAATTTGACCGATCTTGGAGAAATACATATGACTGATAATAATTCATTCTTACGTCAAACTTGGAAAAATAATTTGGGAGTAACTCCGGGAAGATTAGAAGTGTCACACCCTGCATTTTGTAACATGTCATTTTCATTATTAAAGCATGAAAAATTGGACCAACTAAAACTTTTGCATTATTTGGCTTTTATTTTGGAGTTGGTTTTCTCTGAGTGATTTTTCAAGTGCTCTTTAAAGTCAACTACTCCACCTTCTGTACTTCATCTCCTTGCCCCAAACTTCTGCCCAATGATCATGCCATGTGTATAGTACATTATAGTATTTTCCTACAAAAATAATTTGGCCAAATAGTATTTTCAAATTTTAGTTTTCCAAAAACCCCTGAGTTGAGGTTTGCACTACAAGTACTTGATTTGGGTTATGAAAAATATTTCAAAGAGTATATTTGAAACCTATTAGATATAGGATTCCCATAAACCACAAAAATATAATTTTAACAGTTATTTTCCTATTTTATTTAAAAGCTTTTTCTTAAGGCCAGAAATGGTCTTTAATAGGGAAAAATTATTTTAATGTTTCAAAAATATTTGACAAAAATCAGGGAAACTCAGTGGACATATATTTTCCATATATAAGAGTTTCAACACATGGTCATGTTCAAAATATTGGACAAAACCTCCCAAAACTATTTCTGCCCATTTCAAGGATTTGGAATATTTCTACAGGAAATATTTTCATAAAAATCCAAGGAAAATCCAGCAAGTCACAAATGCATATTGTGGTCACCTTGCAAATCCTCATCTCAATTAAGGTCAGTTTGGTTCACCAAAATGCACCAAAACCCTCTCTGACCAGAATCAAATTTGAACAACTTTGTAACCAACTTTCTCTCCTTGACCCCAACTTTTGTGATCATGTTCATATGACCAAATGAGGCCACTACACCAAGTGGTGCATCAAGGAGAAATGATTTGATCAACCAGATCTGCACAAGTTCATTTCTGCTAATTTCTAGGGTTTACAAAAGTTGCATTGGCAACTTTGCCCAAATAAGCTCAAAATTGGTGGAAGACCCTAATTATATGTGTCATTCCACCCTGTGGAGTCTCATGACAAATGAAAACCATCTAGTTTCCCAAACCAACATCAAACACCTTCTGCCACTTTACAAAAATCCCATTTTTGGCCTCCTCCACTAATCTCCGTAGGCTCAACTTTCTACCACAACCCCTCCTAGTCCCCCTCTAGCACCTGTGTGCTTTGCTGCCCGAGGAAGCAATGATGAAGGGGGGAGAACCCCATTTTTCTTCTCTGGATAGTGGATTCCTCTCTCTCTCTCTCTCTCAGCCTACCTCTCTCCTCTCAGCCTTCCAGAGCATCCAAGGCACTCCCCAGCTTTTGCCCATGCCCCCTGCAGCTGCCAGACGCAAGTGGACGCGCACGGACGTGGGAAAGCCGCGGATGCCGGCCAAAGTCGCACTCTGGAGCACCTGGCAGGGCACCCGACCGTTGACGCCGCGCCTCCCGGCCACCTCGACCCTCCCCCGCGCGCCAGTCGATGCCCCTCGACGTCCGCTCCACGCCAGCAGGCCGCCCACTTGCTCCCGCGCCCTCCTCTCTCTCCTGCAGCTCGCGCTAGAACGCCGCCCCGTTCGGCCAATGCTCGCGCCGCTCCTATGGCCCGCCTGCAGCTCGCCCTGCTCCTCCTCTCTCTCCCTCGCACCCTAGACCACTCTCACGAACACCCCCGAGCCCTCCATTCCCTTTCTAACGGACACCCGAGCCGATCCCGCGGGCACCCGTAGGCCGCGCCTACGGTGGACCTCGGCCAGCGTATAAAAGGCGACCCCGAGCCTCTCTATCACTCCATGTCGCTCCCCCACACTCCTAATCCACCTCCCGCACCACCCATTTGTCCCTAGAGCCGCTCAAGCTCGAGATCAAGCTCGAGCTCCGCCGCCTCGGCTCGTCGGCGTTCACGCGGTACAGGCCTCCTCCGCCCCCGTTCTCTCTCGATCTGGAACCATACAGCACCACTGACCCCTTCCCCTCTCTTTCCCAACTCTTTTGCAGCTGGGAACGGCCCGAACCATCGACGCCTGAAGCACCTCCGCCGAGTGACCTCGTCGCCGGCGAACTAGGCTGCTCCGGTGTCCAACTCCACCTCCACCCGAATAGCGACACGACGCTGAGCCCAGCTGTGCCCTCGCCCGACCTCACCGTGCCCTACGGCGTCGCCGGTGAGCTCGCCACCCTCTCTGACCCAGGGTTGACGACGATGGCCGTGGGGCCCGTCCGTCAGCCTCACGTCCTGACGCCTGGGCCCCGCCCGTCAGGTTTAAATCTGGCGCGTGCACATGCACCAGTGCGCCGGGCCGCCTCTCTGGCTGGGCCTGCTGCGCTGCGCCTGTTCTGGCCCAGCAGGCACAGAGCCCTTTTCTTTTTCTTTTTCTATCACTTTTCCAAGAATTCCACAGGATAAAATATATTTCCAAATAAATTAATTCCAATTCCTAAATTCCTAAAGTATTGCAACCTATTTAATGGTGCAATTTTCATTCAAATCCAACAACCTTTTCTTCACTGTAAATATTTAAATGTGATTTTAAGCATTTAAATATTCCTTTGTAAATCCATTTCTCCTATTCTGCTACTCCAAATCCAAAACTAGGAATTTTCCCCTTCTTAGTTTTCAACCTAGTATTTAACAAAAATGAGTTGACATTTTTCTGAGCACTTTGGTTTTTCCGTTTTATTATTGCCTTATTTTTCTCGTTATTATTTTGCGACGATAGATTGCGTTGCTGAGGAAGGAGTTGGACCAGAAGACTTTGAAGACCCAGAAGACTTTGTTGAGCCAGGCAAGCAGCCCTTTGACCATGTCTATGAAACCCTTTTTATGCATTTCATATAGCACTTTATTATTGTTGCATCGGAATCATGATGAGATGGTAGCCACTTTGGTGGGTTGCCTCCATTTCCTCCTTGTTGATACTTGCATTGTGCATGACCCTACCTCCTTATGAGGGTTATGCCGGTGGGAGTAGATATGATGCTAAAGTAGTTGCTACGCAAAAAGGGACGGGAATATGCATGGTGATGGAGACAAAGTATTTTCAAAGGACTTTTCGAAAACCCCGTCGGGTGCCACTTATGCCCGAGGGAGATGATGAGTTGGGTAACCACTTGATGACGAAGTGGTATACCGAGGCAAGTGTGGGTGTTGATTTTCAAAATGGATTGGTTTAAGTTGCGGCCGTTTTTCCAACCTTACATGCGCAACCACTCTACCCTTGTATGGGAAAGGGCATTATTGATTACCTAGGCCGATACTAGCTTGGAGCCCGCATTACTAGTGACGGGAGAGTTGTTGGTGCGCTCTCTCGGGACGGGGTCATGCCAGGTAGGGCGGCCATGACTGTTTTCACAGGGCACCGGATACACCATTGTGTCCCCTCTTGGATGATACGATCTCGAGTGAGTCTCGTATGATGTACATCGTGAGGATACGGAACAATGAGTGGACTCCTTGTTAGTGTCGTCTAGGGAAAGATAGTGATCGGGTGCTTACCCCAGGTACTTGAGGTACCGTGGGTCGTGGAAGACACGGAAGTTCCCCGGATCTTGTGGGTAAAGTTGCAACCTCTGTAGAGTGTAAAACTATTCGAATAGCCGTGTCCACGGTCAAGGACAGTTGGGTAACCGCTCTTGGGCTACGTCCACATGTTACCAACTAGTGTGTGTGTTTGGATAAGTGGGAAGATCTACGTGGGTCAAGTCAAAGGACTTGACATGATTGAGTTGGGTTGATGCCCACTCTATTTATGTTGATATTTGTAACCTGTCCTCATGGTTAATTGAATTCTCCTGATGCATGTATTACACGTGGTTGAACATGTCATAGCACTCAAAAACTATGTTTCCGCAAAAAATTACCTATATCATGCATTGTTGTACTTTGAACCAAAACATGGGTTGCTTGCGAGTACATTCAAAGTACTCATTGGCTTGCCACTGGTTATTTTATTGGCCAGGCAGGAAAAACAGGATATGATGAAGAATACTTCGGTGACGAACATGCGAGCTAGGACACTTCCCAGTCAGAATGCCTGTAGGGTTAAGGCAGATGGCATGGGTCCAAGTTATCGACGAAGAATTCCGCTGCGAAGTTATACTCAAGACTTGACCATAACGGTCATAATTTATGTAATACGGTATGTATGGATGTAAGACTCTTGTTATTCAGCTACTGTGTGTTTAGTGAGCATTGATCTCTGGGATCACTGTACACGTGCATTCGGTGATCACGACTTATGAGTCGGGGTCCCCATAAGAAGAGTCAGGTAAGATCCTAGGAAAAGACCTGTGGGTTAGGGCCCACTCCAAATAAACATCGTTGAATGATTGCTTGAAAAGAGAGATAGCACCGGTTAAATTAAATGGCTTGAATGAGGTAACAACCTCTAAATAGGTTGAACGGATCTTGAATGAAAAGATGAGCCTTCTGAGATATCTTCAGCACTCCTGAAGAAATGAATAGCGAGAGGTGAAAGATTAAGAGGTGCAACGGCATGGGAAAGCATTTGAAACAATGAAAGGAATATGATCAACACCAAAAACTTGAATTGAATCCACCGGAGAAGAAAAGAATGTAGAATGATGAACCAGTAGAGCATCTTCATGAGAAAACACCGGGTATGAACATTGATTGAAAAGAATGAAGCGACTTCACATCCATAAAATAGATACTTGATTGAGAAATCTGAGTCCTTGAAGAAACAAGGGTGGGTGGGCGGGAAAATAAAGACAACTTGGAACGGATGAAATGAACACTGTTGGAAAAACTGAGGTTTGATCTTGCGAATGTTGAAATGATCGGACCCACTTGAAGAGAAACATGCCGGTTGAAAAGGATTGACATGAAAATCTCGATTATCATGAAGGATTGGTATTCACATAGGAGTATGAGAACACCGCTTCGTAAAGGTATGGAATCAACACTTGAGTTTGAAGCAACTCAAATACCACAACTCAAAACAAAACAAAGGATTGGCTTGCGGGATAAGCCAGAACAAACATATGATAGAGATTTCGTCCAAAATTTTCATGGTGGGGCCCACACGGGCTCGATCGTACATCACCATCATGTACAAGGCAGTGCACATGACATATGAAGCGTCCTCGAGTCAGCATAGCCAAGGACTCTTTAAGACACAACGAGACCACTGTAAAACCAACCGTGGATAGGCGGACTACTAGACGTTGAACCCCAATCTCGTAACATGCATCTATTGGAAAGATATCCTAGAAGCTACTTGAATTCCCACTTATAAACTCCCGAAACTTTCTGGTTATGCAATCAGGTGTTGGGGATACATGGGAAGCATAATATCTCACCCAAACTAACAAATCCTACATCCAGCTATATCCATCCTTCAACACATAACCAAGAAACCTTCGGAAATCATTTACCTCAACCTTCGAAAAGCATCCATTATACGAGTTATGGCAATACTCCCGAACTCCCGCCCAAGTACCGGGTGGCGTCGAGGTTATCTCACCAACAACTGCATAAAAGAGACTTTCGATGTCGGCGAACTCAGGTATTCCAGAACTGCGACGATAAAATTGTGACGACAACACCTCGGAGCTCAACTCCCCGGGACACTGCCACAACCCCTAAATATCAGGAGGCACCAAGAACAATGTTCTCGTCACAAAACCATCGGAACGATTCCAAGATACCCGCGTGATCCTAAAAAAATTTCATGAAATTTGAGGAGAGAAGAGTCAAAACTCTACGTCAGGAGGCCTCACCAGAGTGATGAAGGGACTGAGGAGTAAAAGAATCCTACTCTCCGATATATATAATCCTAAGACTCAAAACATTTTGTTCTATACTCAACAACGTCAGCGATTCGATCAAGCAGGGGGCTCCTAAGTCGGGGAAGGCTCTGATTACCAACTTGTAACACCCACGATGCGGCTATATCTCCCACGTATCGGGGCACGACTTAGAGGCATAACCGCATGGTAGGCATGTCGCAAGAGGGGTAATCTTTACACATCACATGAACTAAATAAGAAAGGGATAAATAGTCGGCTTACAATCGCCACTTCACACAATACATAAATATATCATACATCATCCAGAATACAATCAAGGTCCGACTACAGAACCAAAATAAAAGAAGACAACCCCAAATGCTAGATCCCCGATCGTCCCAACTGGGCTCCACTACTGATCAACAGGAAACGAAACAAAACAACGGAAAGATCTTCATCGAGCTCCCACTTGAGCTGGGTTGCGTCACCTACACTGGCATCATCGGCACCTGCATCTGTTTGGAAGTATCTGTGAGTCACGAGGACTCAGCAATCTCACACCCTTGCGATCAAGACTATTTAAGCTTAAAGGTAGGAAAAGGTAGTGAGGTGGAGCTACAGCAAGCACTAAGCATATATGGTGGCTAACTTACGCAAAAGAGAGCGAGAAGAGAAGCAAAGCACGGTTGAGAAGCTAATGGTGATCAACAAGTGATCCTGAAGCTACTTACGTTCAAGCATAACTCCAAAGCCGTGTTCACTTCCCGGATTCCGTCGGAAAGAGACCATCACGGCTACACACGCGGTTGATGCATTTTAATTAAGTTAAGTGTCAAGTTCTCTACAACCGGACATTAACAAATTCCCATCTGCCCATAACCGCGGGCACGGCTTTCGAAAGTTCAAACCCTGCAGGGGTGTCCCAACTTAGCCCATCACAAGCTGCCATGGTCAACAAAGGATATTCCTTCTCCCAGGAAGACCCGATCAGCCTCGGAATCCCGGTTACAAGACATTTTGACAATGGTAAAACAAGACCAGCAGGACCGCCCGATGCGCCGACATCCCGATAGGAGCTGCACATATCTCGTTCTCAGGGCAACACTGGATTGTCCAAGATTCCGGTAGGCCAACCCAGAGTTGCCCCTAGTGGCCACCGGCGGCTGACAGGTTCGGACCAACACTTAGACAAGCACTGGACTGGGGGGGGTTTAAATAAAGATGACCCTTGAGTCTGCAGAACCCAAGGGAAGGTGATAGGTTGTTAGGCAAATGTAAAACCAAGGTTGGACCTTGCTGGAGGAGTTTTAATCAAAGCGAACTGTCAAGGGGCTCCCATAACACCCAACCACGTAAGGGACGCAAAATCAAGAAACATAACACCGGTATGAAGGAAACTAGAGTGGCAAGAGTGGAACAAAACACCAGGCATAAGGCCGAGCCTTCCACCCTTTACCAAGTATATAGATGCATTAATTAAATAAGAGATATTGTGATATCCCCACATATCCATGTTACAACATGGAACAAACTTCATCTTCACCTGCAACTAGCAACGCTATAAGAGGGGCTGAGCAAAAGCGGTAACATAGCCAAACAACGGCTTGCTAGGAAAATGTGGGTTAGAGGCTTGACATGGCAATATGGGAGGCTTGATAAGCAAGTGGTAGGTAGCACGACATAGCAATAGAGCGAACAACTAGCAAGCAAAGATAGAAGTGATTTCAAGGGTATGGTCATCTTGCCTGAAATCCCGCAAGGAAGAAGAACGAGTCCATGAAGAAGACAAAGGACGGAGTCGAACGGATCCTCACAAACATGATGCGCTGACATCCCGATAGGAGCTGCACATATCTCGTTCTCAGGGCAACACCGGATTGTCCAAGATTCCGGTAGGCCAACCTAGAGTTGCCCCTGGTGGCCACCGGCGGCTGACAGGTTCGGACCAATACTTAGACAAGCACTGGCCCGGGGGGTTTAAATAAAGATGACCCTTGAGTCTACAGAACCCAAGGGAAGGATATCAGTTGTTAGACAAATGTAAAATCAAGATTGGGCCTTGCGTAGGATTTTTAATCAAAACGAACTATCAAGGGGTTCCCATAACACCCAACCGTGTAAGGGAAGCAAAATCAAGGAACATAACACTGGTATGACGGAAACTAGGGCGGCAAGAGTGGAACAAAACACTAGGCATAAGGCCGAGCCTTCCACCCTTTACCAAGTATATAGATGCATTAATTAAATAAGAGATATTGTGATATCCCAACATATCCATGTTACAACATGGAACAAACTTCATCTTCACCTGCAACTAGTAACGCTATAAGAGGGTCTGAGCAAAAGTGGTAACATAGCCAAACAACGGTTTGCTGGGAAAAGGTGGGTTAGAGGCTTGACATGGCAATATGGGAGGCATGATAAGAAAGTGGTAGGTAGCGCAGCATAGCAATAGAGAGAAAAACTAGCAAGCAAATATAGAAGTGATTTCGAGGGTATGGTCATCTTGTCTGAAATCCCGCAAGGAAGAAGAACGAGTCCATGAAGAAGACAAACGGACCGAGTTGAACAGATCCTCACAAACGCGACGTTATCGGAACTAACCCGAAGAAGCAACACCAGAAAGAAGCAAACAACAAGGTAGACAACCAAGCATAAGCATGGCATGATGCACAATCAAGTATGATGCATGCCCGGTTTAAAGAGGCATGGCATGGCAAAGTGCACAAACAACACTACAAGTTAAGTGGAGCTCAATATGCATCGGGATGCATATTGACAAAACACCACATTCCATTATTTAGTTCATTCCCGATTAGGTACTCAACAAAATTAAATGTTGGTTAACATGTCAAGAGGTGAAACATGAGTAAAATACACAGCTAGACATTTTAAATGAGGCCAGAAACATCAAACAACAATTCCAGTAAATCCTCATGTGCATCTAGCAATTTAATGCAAACAACAATTTTAACCATTTTAAATGTTGTTATCATGATGCGAATGACATTTGCAAGTTTAAGAAATTTTAAGAAAATATTGGCATGAGCATGTTATGAAGCATTTGTCATCGTGGCGAAAATGAAAGGGGTGCCATGGCAGCGACAACGGAAATTGTGCCATGGCAACATTCCGGTTCCTGTAACTCGATTGAGATGTCATGCAAAGGAAGTGTGACGGGAGCGTGTCATGCAAGATGATGGGGTGATCCCGGTTGCCGGGTTCCCACGGGTGGACGGCATGGCAACGAGGAGAAATATGCAAGCGACAATTTCAGACACGGTGCAAATGCAGGGTTCATCTTATTCAACACACATGCATTCGGTCCACGGACGGTCGTCTCGATGGTTATACTTTTCAAAGCGTGCATTGTAGGAACGGGTCAAGTTCGTAGAGGGAAGTAGGCGTTCTCTCGACGGCGGTAGTGGAAGTAGTTGTTCTCGCTTCTTAGATGTTCACACTCCGTAGGTGTTCGGGGTCAAAACAAGGAACTTGACGTCCACGGGTCTTCGAGGGTCGACGGTACATGTTCTGTAGACGTTCAGGCGGCGATAGTGGTACACGGTTCATAGACGTTCATAGTCATGGCGAGGAACTTGACGAAACCCAAGGCGACTGTAGTTGTACACGGCCACAAGTCGTCGATCGTTCGGGGTCCGACTTGCGGGTCTTGCCGGCATGAAGGGGTACTTGGAGTTTTCGTAGAGGTACTCTCGATGTTGGCAACGGTAGTGGTTCCCGTTCGTTTGGAGAGATGCTTGGTGAATCCACATAATCGTACATGGGTCTTGTCGGATCCATAGAGACGGGAACTTGGCGCATCACTAGACTTGGCGATCTTGAAGAAATGAAGGAGCGTCGAGGGGCTTGCTGGTCCCTGCCTCGGTAGGTCTCCGGAGATGCATGGAGGAAGCTCGAGCTACTGGTTGCTGGCGCATGGTCAAGCGGCGGCTGGAAGAACTGGCTGGCGTCGGCCTTGGCATGAAGAAGGGAAGCGGCGATAGCTGCTGGTTGTTGGCAGAGGACGGACGGAGCAGAGTTGCTCCGGCAAACTGCGGTAGAAGCTAGCAGGGTCCAGCGGGAGCTCCTACAGGGTGCAGCCGCAACGAGGGGCGGCCTCTGGGCGTTGTGGTCGACGTAGAGGAAGAAGGGGCGCGACGGAGATGGACGGCGTTGGCGGAGATGCAGGTGCGGGGTCACCGGAGTTGACCTCTGGTGGCATCGCGGGAGACGCAGGCGCAGCGTCCTGGCGAGGCGACAGCATAGAGGAGGGCCGACGAGGGGGCGTGACGGAGCTCGGCGGGCACGCTCCTCTGGGCGCGGACAAGGACGGCGGCGGGCGGCCATGAGGGACCTCCTGTCCAAGGCGCGGCGGTGGGAGCTCCGGCCTGGGTAGTCGGGGACGAGACCGAGGCCGGGGAGGGAGCGGCCGGCAGAGGCCGGAGCCAGAAGTCGATGCGGCGGAGCTCCTGCATGGCGACATGCGAGGCAGCAAGGAGGAGGCGCTCGGGGTTGGGCGTGTGTGCGGAGGCGGCGGCCTGGAGGGATCGAGAGGAGAGAGAAAGAGGAAGATGGGATCGGGCAGGGATCGAGGGTGATGGTGGTTCGGGCATGCGTTTCCCTGGTGACGGCGCTAGGAGGAGGCAGGGGAAGTTGGGGATCGATCAGATGGGTTCTCGCCCTGGTGCTAGGGTTACGAGGGGAGTGGGCCTTGGGCCAAATTGGGCTGTGGGCTCCCTTCTCTCTTTCTCTCTTCTCTTCTTATTTTCTTTAGCAGAAAACAATTAAGGAGAAGAAAAAGGAAAGAGGGAGGTTAGGGAAAGAATTTGAGTACGTGGATAAATTTCCCGGACTCGCAAAAATACGAGGAACTTGAAAAAAATGGCTTGAGGATTTTTAGAGGAAGTAAAATCCACACGCGTTGGATTTTACTCGGCAAGCTTGAATTTCGAAACCCATTCGAATGAAATCCAAATGGGATGAAATTATAGGAGGTGACCCTACACAATAGATGTGATTTATGGGCAGATTTGGAACATTAATGAAGAAAGGAAAATTGCAACCCAATGTGCAATGTAACTTAAAAGGTTGAAAAGGAAAGATAGGAGGTTGAGTCAGGTAAGAGAAGAGTTGAAGAGTAGTGCAATTGTGTTATGGGTATTCCAAGTTAATGGAATATTTTATAATAGCTCCCTAAATATTAGGAGGATATGTTATAAAGAGAACTCACCATGTGAATTTCCTCAATTTAAATGGATCGAAGATCCATACAGTTTATTTAGTTGAGTTGGAAAGATTAATTAAAGACATGATGACATGATGCCATGCACATGATGCAATGATGAATGCAACAAGCAAAAACAAATCACACAACGAATCTCGGAAACCCTGGAAGGCATCTGAAGCTCCGGTCTTGGGGCGTCACACGGAGGTCATTGCAGAGCCCACTGCAGCGTCACCACCAGAGCCTTTGCAGGCGAAGACTACTTTTGTCAGGATAAATTGTACTAGTTGTCTCCCTTTGAATTTCTCCATTGTGGGATCCCTTCCCGCCTACATTTGGGAAGAGGATTAAGGCCGCTATAAATAGGACTTAGCCACCACCCGAGAGAGGGATCGGATCATTCAGACCATCCTCACACCCACCATCTCATCAAGCTCAAGAACACCTCACCTCCTGAGGCGGTTCGTCCTTTGTACTAGTTCATCCTCAACCCCTCGAGGCAATCCACCACAAAGCTTGAGTAGGGTACTACACCGCAAGGTGGCCCAAACTAGGATAAAGTGCTATGTCTCTTGTCCCTTGGGTTCGTCGAGCGGCTGTGGATTCATTGGGCCATCGGGTTGGGGAGAGGGAGTTCTTCATTCGCACCCCAGTGTTCGAACCTCTCAAGGGTCTGCGGGGCCCCAGGATCCGACAGTTGTGCCTAGGTAGGATTGCGACGTGTTGATCTTCCGAGGCCGGGCATGACCTAGGAAAGTGTGTCCGGCCAGAGGGATCGAGCGTGTTGGGTTATGTGGTGCACCCCTGTAGGGAAGTTTATCTATTTGAATAGCCATGTCCCTCGGTAAAAGGACGACCTGGATTTGTATTCTGACCTTATGACAACTAGAACCGGATACTTAATAAAATACACCTCTTACAAGTTCCAGATACAACCCGATGATCGCTTTCCCACAGGGCGGCGAGGGGAGAATCGCTGGGTAGGATTATGCTATGTGGTGTTCCTTGGTACTGCACTTGCTACTCTCTCCTACATGCTTCAAGATGGAGGCGGCCAGAAGCGTATTCTTCGATAGGACTAGCTATCCCCCTCTTATTCTAGCATTTTGTAGTTCAGTCCACAGATACTACCCATTTCATTGATACCAATGCATATGTGGTGTAGACCCTTGCTTGCGAGTACTTTGGATGAGTACACACAGTTGCTTTGCTCCCCCTTTTCCAATTTTCTCGGATGTCGCAACCCAATGAGGGAGTACAAGAGCCAGAGGATCCCGAGGATGATTCTATGTGGAGTTCGACTTTGAGGAGTAGTTAGGAGGTCCCAGGTAGGAGGCCTTGCCTTTTCGATCGTTGTTGCTTTTGTGCTAGCCTTCTTAAGGCAGACCTTGTTTAACTTATGTCTATACTCAGATATTATTCCTTCCGTCGACTCTTGTGTATTCGAGCCCTCGAGGCCCCTGGCTTGTAATATAAAGCTTGTATTATTCTAATTTGTGTCTAGAGTTGTGTTCTGATATCTTCCCTTGAGTCCTTGATCTTGATCGTACACATTTGCATGTATGATTAGTGTATGGTCAAATCGAGGGCGTCACAAGTTGGTACCAGAGCCGACTGCCTATAGGAATCCCCCTTCCAAACACCTTGGCCAAAGTTGAGTCTACTCATTTCAAAACTTTTTACTAACATGGTTGTGTGTCTTACGGGCCCACGTCGCCATTGGGTGGTATTAGGATCTTTTACTCCTCGTCTATACTCTGGGACTCTGATCTCTCTTCTATTAGGGTTAAAGATCTTACTAACTCTGACACTAGGTTCTCGAAACTACTTTCTCCCGGAGAGCCCCTTCATTCCTGATGATCGCCTGCTTCACCAGAAGATTCTGAAGAAACCCTTCGATGTTTCCCGAGACCTTTGTACCCATCCCTCTTGCAATTCCCTACCATCGATAAATCCCTATAGATAGCTACATACACTTGCCGTCCATACTTTCATTCTAACTGATCTTCATATTACAAGATGCCCTGAACTGCTCTCCGTTGTTTCAAAAATCCTTTGAGCTTACTGCCTTGCAGTTCTTGCCACATGAATACCCCCTATGGATAATTTCTCGCACTTACCGAGTATCCGTTCTTCCCCCGTTGTTCATATGATTCACAAGATACATTGAGGTACTATCTGATCTTCCGGTAATCCTCTGCCCGCTATTTCTCTACAAATATTTGTATGCTTGAATTATGGTTGCGTTCCATATGACTAGCAATATTCATTAATATCCTTTGTCATTACCATTTCGATCCCCTTGATTCAATATGTTGCAATTTGGTCTTTTGCAATCATGGCTCCGGTCATATTGATACTCTTTGATTCCATTTCTTGGGCAAGTTAAAGTACTTGTCTTCTACAGATCAATACATCTCCACAACCTCTATCTTGATCTTCCTTTGAGTATTACCCTCCGGTATATCGAGAATATCAAAGAAGTGTGTCGCTTCCTATGAGTCTACATCTAGTATTGCTTCTCACCAATTTCAGATTTTCCCCAGGTTCTGAGTTATTAGTCACTCGAGAACACCGATAAGTGAATCGATTCCACACGCCGATTCAATAACTCTAAGTGATTTTCATTGCTTACAAGTTTAATAATCCTGCAAGTCATTCCCTAGCCTGATCGGCTATATCATTATTGTGCTACCCGGTCCTTCTTCCCGGAGCACCACTTTCGATGATGAGCTAAGCTTACGTCGATTTTCCTCGTCATATCATTTTGCCTTGAATAGCAAGCTTGATTTTGAGTTTGTGTCATAACCATGGTTCCAATCACCTTGCGCTCCATCATTCGTTTGACTTGATGTCATCGCCGATAGATTACATCTTCATGAAATCTCTCGACAAATGTGTCATGATCATCATCAACATTTTAACTTCTTCCGAGGTATCAATCAAATTCATGATGAGAAATACCATCCTTTCCCTTCGATGATTTATGTTATCATCGACAACATTCTTGCCTCCCCCCCATAAACTTGTTCATGTTTTGTGTTGTATCTTGATTTCCTTGCTATCTAGCTTATATTATGTTCTACCTTGAAGTATTACTATCTTTCCTGTCAAGGATATTGTGGGGATTGCTCCACCTCTTAAGAATTCTTGGTATTGTGATACTTCTCACCATCACCATTCTTTCTTAGTCCCCATGTAGATTCTTACCGGGATTTCAACAAGCGAACGACGCTTCTTGGATTCTGTACTTCTAGCAACCCTATTGCTTTGAAGTTAATGGTCAACAGTTCATTCTTAGATTGTTGGCTATTGAATCACCATTCTAGCATTAATCATGCTACCTAAGACCATATTTTGGGTGCACCTTTCAACCAATGTTTAATTGTGTATGTTTTCCTTGATCATACATCATCATATCATTTGATCTGACAAATGTTATCTCCGTGCTTACATAATTGTGGAAATCCATTTTTTGGAAATCTTGATGAATTGTCGCTGAGTCCATCACCCACCCCTCATCTACTCCTTGGTTTAATGATGAACTATTGTTTCAGAACTCTCTCCCATAGTTCATTTCCTGATAATCTTACAATGTCATCTCGTCAATTTGTGTCGCACCTTTCTTCTCAGGCATCCTGAGTCTGAGGTATCCTGACCCCAATCACATCTGAATCTCGGTGAGATATGATGGATGGAACATATTTTCGAGAGTTTTAATGTTGGTCTTCATATGACCCGGAGAGGTGGTGTCATACCTAACCCACCTAGCCGGAGGCCCTATTGTAATAGTTTCCTTTTTAGCAAGGTTAATCATTCTTACATGAGGGAATTGTAAGACTTATTCTATAAGTTATTCCTGACGAATCCTTTGAGTATCCAAAGTCCGACCTTGATTGAAGACCGTGTCTATGGTATCTCGAAACATGTTTGTGGTACTCCGATATTCAATAAGAACATTTGTAGCACAATGCTAAATTTTCTTTATCAATTATCCTAACACCGTTGTATGGGTAATGTCATGAAATTCCTCTCCCCTTACCTAAATGGTTTTCTACCTTCTATCCTATCGTGGATGTCATGCTCTGCTTATCCTTGGGAAGGATATACCCTTGAAATATGTGTTTAAACACATTTTCCTTTCCATTGTTTTGTTTAACCTTTCTTGTGATCTATATGATATAAGCAGTAATATTCTTCTGATTATGTAAACACCTTAGTGTACAACCGTGTCAGTAAGACATGTTACTATTGTTGAAAACATTTCGGTAACCACCGAAGGACGAGAACTTTGCCTCTTGCCCTTGGTACCGATGTTGTTGCCGACATAACTGACATGCTATTCTCTGTCATGCCTTGCTATCATAACCATGCAAGAAGTCAGTGCCTTTCCTAATTTTAACCCACATGGTGGCCATAACCGATAGTTTCACAGGATCGAAACCTGACTCTCATGTACATCCCTATTTCCAAAGTTATTCCTCACGCTTGGCTTCGTATGTAAATCACGAGCCACCTTCCTAGAAATGATCTATTTTGGTATAAAAAACAATACTTGTTCCCGTTGCTCTGAACCCTTTTCACACTTTGTTTTAGGGATCGAACGGTTGTCTATCCGCTCGAAACTTCTATTCGCACCTTCTTACTTCGCTCTTGATATTTTCTTAAGTATCAATTCGAGAGTTACTTTCCGCCACCTTCCCTGATGATATCTACCAGATAAGCAACCCTGTAGAGGTCCATTCCTTCAAAGTTACCCCTTATGCTTTTCATAAATATGATGGAGTTCCCGAAGAAAGGATGACGACTTCATCATGATGACCTGAAGTAGAGAAATGAAGACATCAATGAGAGGGATCAATTCCTTTGAGAAGAGCAACCAAATACAAGAAGATCCGTTAGAATTTCGTAACCAGAACTTTCCCCCTTACTCCCCTCTTAAATCTCAGGACCAGATTTCTTGTAGTGGAGGAGATTTGTAACATCTCGATAATCAAGCTACAGTAGCCTCACCCTAATGTGCCATGTCATCATGTTTTACTAAGCCATTTTGCCACTTGGTGAAAACAGGGGTCAAATTCAAATTCCAAAAACAAGTCAAATAATTATTTCTACGAACTGTCAAGTAAAGATGTTCGATGGGTTCCAAATATTCACTAACTAGTTGTCGTGTGAAATTAATATCTTTCAGAATATAAAAATGACCCGGGATATTAAACAGTGGACCAACAACACCTTTTATCCCAGTTAAGAATAAACTCAAACATAATAAATTATTTTTGGGCCCAAACTTTTTGTAGTAGTGCAAAATAATGCATAGTAATTATATGGGAAGGTTTCACATTTTACAAAAGTAATTTGATGCAAAAAGAAAATACAAGACAGTAGTTAGATAAGAAAATAGAAAACAATACAAAAAATAATGAAAAATAAAAGACGTAATCTATTGGGCCACTTGGCCCATCTAGCACAACCGGCCTAGCCACTCCCCTCATCCCCTTCATCTCGCTATAGGGCGGCAGGGGGCCGTGGCAGCCATCGGCCGGCCATGGCTGTGCGTGGTGGACATCCCGCGCCCCCCGGCGCCTACAAGATGAACCCTGCGACCCCTCTGGAACCCTAGCACCATTCCCCCTTTCCCCGCGCCGTTTTTATTCTCCCCTACACTCGCTGGACGCCGTCATCGAAATGGCCCCGTCGCAAGCATGTCTACCGGCCACCATTCTTCGTCCTGCACTGTCCAAGAGCTCCGTCACGCTCTTTTCCTTTGACTACTTCACCGGATTAAGCTCGGGGAGCCATGCCATCGTCGCCCTCATCATTTTCCTCCATCACGGCCACTGTGGCCTCGCCGTCGATCTGCGTCTCTTCGTCCACCCCGGCCCCGTACGAGCTCACCATCAGCTCTCCCCCAGTGAGCAGCCTCGACCCCCTCCCTCTTTCCCCTCGTAACCGTCGCTATAGGCCGCCGTCATCGGGCACTGGGAGCTCCGTGCGCCCGCGCCCCCTGGTCGCGTCCGCTCATGCCCATGGCCACGCGCACCCCTACCGCTTCCCTGCGAGCCCCTGTGGACGTCCCCTGCTCGTCCAGCCCCCCTCACTCATGCGCTTGCTGCTGCTTTGTGTTGCAGCCACGCCCAGCCTGCTCCTCTACCAAGTGGCTCTATCATGCCCAGCTGCCCGATCAGGCCCCACTCCCCCTGGTGCCATGCAGGCTGCCACCTAGCGCCTCGCTGTTGCTCCCGCCGTGCCCCGCTCCCAACCCGTGGCACGCAGCAGCCTCCTCGCTCCTGCGGCCGCCGCGCCAGCCCGCTAGCTGATGCATTCCGCCATGGCTCGCCCGTGCCGCTGCTGCTTGCCCTGCCACGACCGGCCGCACCCGTCTCCGGCCGTCGCTGCACCCCCACCCCCCCCTCATGAGTCCCCGCAGGCTGCAGCTCCAGCCGGCTGGCCACTCCTATGGCCTCGGCCATGGCCGGCGATGCACTGGTGCGCCTATGTGTGTGGTGTGCATATGGCCGGATGGGCCTCTTCCCAGTGGGGTCGGGCCCCTGTTTAATAAGAGTTAGATTTAGATTAGGGTGAAATTAGGGTTTAGTTAGTCTAATGTGCAACTAACATGTGGGACCTCCCTATTTTATTAAAAACTAAATCGATTTAAAAGAATTCTGTGTGAGTGACAGGTGGGGCCCGCCTGCACTATTCACTGGTTCACCAGTGAGAAGTAGACTCGGTCAACCCAGCCTAGGGGCCCCCCATGTCATTGACTTTGGCTGGCTCAGACTTGGCATTAAAATTCTTTACTATTTTAATTCGAATTTACATAATTAAAATAAATTCCTGGAATTCCTGAATATTGATAAAATTTGGAAAATCATATAAAATAATCCATAGCTCGGATGAAAATACTTTGTACATGAAAGTTGCTTAGAACGACGAGACAAATCCGAACGCAATCCACTCGTCCACCACGCATCCCTACCATTGCGAACATGCAACAATCCCCTCTGATTCGTCTGTCCGAAAACATCAAACACTGGGAATACTTTCCCGGATGTTTCCCCCCTTCGCCGTTATCGCCTACTACTATGTTAGGTCACCCCTAGCATCACGAATTGCCATGTTATGCTTTGGGTTGCTTTGATTGCTCTATTATTTATTTGTGTTCCCCCTCCATTACTTCTTTCTGGTAGACCTTGAGACCGCTGCCGATACCCCCGTGATCGACTACATCGACGACGACCCCTCCTTCTTGCGAGAGCAACCAGGCAGGACCCCCCTTGATCAACCCGATATAGCCTATTTCTTCTCTCTACTGCTTGCATTAGAGGAGTGTAGCATGTTACTGCTTTCGGTTAATCCTATTCTGCTGCATAGCCTGTCATTATTGCTACAATTGTTGATACCTTTACCTGCTATCCTAAATGCTTAGTATAGGATGCTAGTATTCCATCAGTGGCCCTACACTCTTGTATGTCTGCCATGCTATACTACTAGGCCGTGATCACTTCGGGAGGGGATCACGGGCATATGCTTTATACTTTATACTGTTACATTACTTATGATACTGTTCAGAGATGGGGGCTGAAGGGGCAGCTGGTTCCACCTAGGTAGTGGTGGGCCTAGGTTCCTGACGGTCCCCGAGTGTTACTTTGTGGCGGAGCAACAGGGCAGGTTGTGGCCACCTAGGAGACAGGTAGGCCTGGCCCTGGTCGGCGCCTGCGGGTACTTCAAACAACACGCTTAACGAGATCTGGATATTTGATCTAAGTCTGGCTACTGGCCTATACGCACTAACCAACTACACGGGAATAGTTATGGGCAATCGACATCGTGGTATCAGTCGAAGCCTTTTTTACGTCAGCGACTAAGAAGCGCGTGCTGGATTCGACTGGAACGCCTGCTCTTATATTAGGGAGGCTAGGTCTTCTTATCAGAAGCATACGCAACGTGCAGGTGTGCAACGAGCAATGGGCCCCGACCCCTGCGCGCTTAGGATTTTGACTGGCATGCTGACCTCTCTGTTGTGCCTAGGTAGGGCTGCGATGTGTTGATCTTCCGAGGCCGGGCATGACCCAGGAAAGTGTGTCTAGCTAGAGGGATCGAGCGTGTTGGGTTATGTGGTGCACCCCTGCAGGGAAGTTTACCTATTCTAATAGTTGCGTCCCTCGGTAAAAGGACAACCCGGACTTGTATTCTGACCTTATGACAACTAGAACCAGATGCTTAATAAAACACACCTCTTACAAGTTCCAGATACAACCCAGTGATCACTTTCCCACAAGGCGACGAGGGGAGGATCGCCGGGTAGGATTATGCTATGCGCTGTTCCTTGATGTTGCACTTGCTACTCTCTCCTACATGCTTCAAGATGGAGGCGGCTAGAAGCGTAGTCTTCGATAGGACTAGCTATCCTCATCTTATTCTAGCATTCTATAGGTCAGTCCACAGATACTACCCATTTCATTGATCCCAATGCATATGTAGTGTAGATCCTTGCTTGCGAGTACTTTGGATGAGTACTCACGGTTTCTTTGCTCCCTCTTTTCCCCCTTTTCCAATTTTCTCGGATGATGCAACCAGATGATGGAGTACAGGAGCCAGAGGATCCCAAGGATGATTCTATGTGGAGTTCAATTTCGAGGAATAGTTAGGAGGTCCCAGGCAGGAGGCCTTGCCTTTTCGATCGTTGTTGCTTTTGTGCTAGCCTTCTTAAGGCAGACCTTGTTTAACTTATGTCTGTACTCATATATTATTGCTTCCTATGACCCTTGTGTATTCGAGCTTATGTATTCGATCCCTCGAGCCCCCTGGCTTGTAATATAAAGCTTCTATTATTTTAATTTGTTTCTAGAGATGTGTTGTGATACCTTCCCGTGAGTCCTTGATCTTGATCGTACACATTTGTGTGTATGATTAGTGTACAATCAAATCGAGGGTGTTCGACCTATGGGGAGTGACCTTCTGCGAGCCTTGCAAACACTGGAGAACGGCGAAGCACGTTGTGAGAACAAGCCATGCCTAAGAAAGAATGCCATAGATCTTGTGAAGCCACCGCCTCAAGTATGACAGTGACACCTTTCACATGCCCCTGTGTGCTACCCCTGCCAAGCAAATAGACATTTCTTCTACTTCCAGTGCATACAATCTATACTACCAAGCATGCTCGAAAATCCCCTATCGGCATTGATCGCCAACAACCTCTGTATATCAGCGACAGTTGGCTCTCTCATATACTCAGAGCGGAACACTTCCACCACGGCCTTGTAGAAACTATACACTGAGAGGAGACATGTGGACTCACTCATATGAACATACTCTTCCACAAGATTACTAGGAATTCCATATGCAAGCATGCAGATAGCCGCAGTGCATTTTTGGTAAGAAGAGAAACCAAGCTTGCCAAGGGCATCCCCTTTGCACTCAAAGTATGGGTCATATCCTACCACTCCCTCCAAAATACGAATGAACACATGTCTCCTCATTCAGAATCGCCGACGAAATTGATGTGGTTTGAAGAGTACGGCATTCTCAAAGTAATTGGCATAGAGAAGGGCATAGCCTTTCTCCCTATTGCGGTTCAAGGATGGAGCATGGCCGGGGATTGATTCCCCAACCGAGGTCGCTTCCTACTAATGTGGTCATGGACGACCAATGCAGCCACCACAAACTCTTCATGATCCAAGGACGAATCATCCGATGAGCAAATGAAGTTGTGAAAAAAATACCCATCCCCGCTATCCATTGTACCTTGTGAGCAAAGCGTCGAACCCCTTGCGGTCGTTGTGGAGACACGGCCGGAAAGAGCATGTCAAGCTCCCCTCGTAGGTAGCAAAGTAAGGTTGGGGTCGGTGCTGGTCATTGGCGCCCTACGGCAATGCAGCGCCCACCAGAAGTTGTAGGGGTCGACGGGCGACGCCAGCGGCCGTAGCTTCTCTCCCACCTGCAACAAGGAACCATGAACGCTGGCAAAAAGCTTTCCAGAACGCGGGCGTGGGACGGTTATGGCATGGTGTGGTCGTCGTTCAAACGGCCTTGGTGGAAGGCGACGCGGCCGGCAAGGGGGTGGCGGCGGTGATGGCGGGGGCGGAGGGAGGGCAGTGGAAGAGAAAAGGGGTGTCTGTGCCATCGACGAGCGGGCCAGCGAAGGACAAGGGCACACACCCCGCCCGTCCGTGTGATGGGGAATGTAGCATGAAATTTCAAAAATATTCCTACGCTCACGCAAGATCTATCTGGGAGATGTATAGCAACGAGAGGGGGAGAGTGTGTCCACGTACCATCATAGACCGAAAGCAGAAGCGTTTGACAACGCGGTTGATGTAGTCGAACTTCTTCTCGTTCCGACCGATCAAGCACCGAATGTACGACACCTCCAAGTTCTGCACACGTTCTGCTCGATGACGTCCCTCGAACTCTTGATCTAGCAAAGTGTCGAGGGAGAGTTTCATCAGCACGACGGCATGGTGATGGTGATGGTGAAGTGATCTGCGTAGGGCTTCGCCTAAGCACTACGTGAATATGACCGGAGGCGTAAACTATGGACGGGGACGCCGCACATGGCTAACAATGTTTGTTGTATGTTCTAGGCGCCCCCTCCCCACATATATATAGCAGGGGATAGCCATGGGGCGCCCCAAGTAGGAGGAATCCTACTTGGGGCCCTTGTCCAATTCGCCCCCTACCATCTGTTCCGGAGAGGGAAGGAAAGGGGAGAGAGAAGGGAAGGAAGGGGGAGGCCGAATTGCCTCCCTTTCCTTCTCTCTTCCCCTTTTACTTTCCTCTTCCTATTTGGCCATCAAGGGGGGTGCAGCAGCCCATGCTAGCTGTTGTGTTTCCCCTCTTGGTCCAATAGGCCCAAATCTTTGCCGAGGGGTACCCAGAACCCCTTCCGATGACTCGATATGTACTCGGTACCCCCAGAACACTTCCGGTGTCCAAATACTATCGTCCTATATATGAATATTTACCTCTCGTCCATTTCGAGACTCCTCATCATTTCCGTGAACTCATCTGGGATTCTGAACAACATTCGGTCACCAAATCATATAACACATATAATACAAAATCGTCAATGAACGTTAAGCGTGCGGACCCTACGGGTTCGAGAACTATGTAGACATGGCCGAGACACCTCTCCGGTCAATAACAAACTACGGAACCTGGATGCTCATATTGGTTCCCACATATTCTATGAAGATCTTTATCGGTCGTACCGTAATGACAACATATGCTATTCCCTTTGTCATCGGTATGTTACTTCCCGAGATTAGATCGTCGGTATCTTCATACCTAGTTAAATCTCGTTATGGAAAAGTATGTTTACTCGTTCCATAATACATCATCCCGTAACTAACTCATTAGTCACACTGCTTACAAGGCTTATCATGATGTGCATTACTGAGACGGCCTAGTGATACCTCTCCGATACTCGAAGTGACAAATCCTAATCTCGATCTATGCCAACCCAACAAACACCGTCGGAGATACCTGTAGAGCATATTTATAATCACCCAGTTACGTTGTGACGTTTGATAGCACACAAGGTACTCCTCCGGTATCTGGGAGTTGCATAATCTCATAGTCAAAGGAATATGTATATGACATGAAGAAAGCTATAGCAATAAAACTGAATGATCAATATACTAAGCTAATGGATGGGTGTTGTCCATCACATCATTCTCCTAATGATTTGATCCAGTTTATCAAATGACAACACATGTGTATGGTTAGGAAACTTAAACATCTTTGATTAACGAGCTAGTCTAGTAGAGGCTTACTAGGGACACGGTGCTTTGTCTATATATCCACACATGTATCAAGCTTCCGGTTAATACAATTCTAGCATGAGGAATAAACATTTATCATGATATAAGGAAATATAAATAACAACCTTATGATTGCCTCTAGGGCATATTTCCTTCAGTCTCCCACTTGCACTACAGTCAATAATCTAGTTCACATCGCCATGTGATTTAACACCAATAGTTCACATCTTTATGTGATTTCACATCACCACGTGACCAACACCCGAAGGGTTTACTAGAGTCAATAATCTAGTTCACATCGCTATGTGATTAAGACCCAAAGAGTACTAAGGTGTGATCATGCTTTGCTTGTGAGAGAAGTTTAGTCAACGGGTCTGCCACATTCAGATCCGTATGTATTTTGCAAATTTCTATATCTATAATGCTCTGCGTGGAGCTACTCTAGCTAATTGCTCCCACTTTCAATATGTATCCATATCAAGACTCGGAGTCATCCAGATCGGTACCAAAGCTTGCATCGGCGTAACTCTTTACGACGAACTCTTTATCACCTCCATAACCGAGAATTATTTCCTTAGTCCTCTAAGAATAATTTTGATCGTTGTCCAGTGATCTACTCCTATATCACTATTGTACTGCCTTGCCAAACTCATGGTAAGGTATACAATAGGCCTGGTACACAGCATGTCATACTTTATAGAATCTATGGCTAAGGCATAGGGAATGACTTTCATTCTCTCTCTATCTTCTGTCGTGGTCAGGCTTTGGATCTTACTCAACTTCACACCTTGCAACACAGGCAAGAACCCTTTCTTTGACTGGTCCATTTTGAACTTCTTCAAAATCTTGTCAAGGTATGTGCTTTGTGAAAGTCCTATTAAGCGACTCGATCTATCCCTATAGATCTTGATGCCCAATATATAAGTAGCTTCACCGAGGTCTTTCATTGAAAAATTCTTATTCAAGTATCCTTTTATGCTATCCAGATATTCTATATCATTTCCAATCAGCAATATGTCATCCACATATAATGTCAGAAATGCTAAAGAGCTCCCACTCACTTTCTTGTAAATACAGGCTGTATAAAACAATATGCTTTAATCACCTTATCAAAGCATATATTCCAATTCCAGGATGCTTGCACTAGTCCATAGATGGATCGCTGGAGTTTGCACACTTTGTTAGCACCTTTAGGATCGACAAAACCTTCTGGTTGCATCATATACAACTCTTATTTAAGAAACCCATTAAGGAATGCAGTTTTGACACCCGTTTGCCAGATTTCATGAAATATGGCAATTGCTAACATGATTCGGACAGACTTAAGCATCGCTACTAGTGAGAAAATCTCATCGTAGTCAACACCTTGAACTTGTCGAAAACCTTTTGCGACAAGTCGAGCTTTGTTGACAGTAACACTACCATCAGCACCCGTCTTCCTCTTAAAGATCCATTTATTCTCAATGGTTTGCCGATCATCGGGCAAGTCCACCAAAATTCACACTTTGTTCTCATACAAGGATCCTATCTCAGATTTCGTGGCCTCAAGCCATTTTTCAGAATCTAGGCTCATCATCGCTTCCTCATAGTTTGTAGGTTCGTCATGGTCTAGTAACATGACTTCCAAAACCGGATTACCATACCACTCTGGAGCGGAACGTGCTCTGTTTGACCTACGAGGTTCGGTAGTAACTTGATCTATAGTTTCATGATCATTATCATTAGCTTCCTCTTTAGTTGGTGTAGGCATCATGGGGACGGTTTTCTATGATGAGCTACTTTCCAATTCAAGAGAAGGTACAATTACTTCATCAGGTTCTACTTTCCTTGTAATGCCCCGGATGTAACACTCCATAATTGTTACTCCAACTCTTGCCATTTCCTGCTATGTTATATGTTCTATCCTCCTTGGTTGGGGTTTTGACTTCGTTTTGCATTTTGTTCATGTCATGAATTTCATCTCATGTCACCATGCGCATCTCCTTTGCATTCGTGTTCGTCTCATGCATCCGGTCATTTTCCCCGTTGTCCATTTCGGAATCCGATACTCACACATGCACCCGTTGCACCCCTCAGATCTCATTTCGTGAGCGGGAAAAAACATTCTCGGAACGGGCCGAGATTTGTCGAGTGGCCCTGGTATGTCACCGGTAGTCCGCTTGTCAAATTTCATTCCATTTGGAGGACGTTTCATGCCCCAACGGTTAACCATGTAACCGCAAAACCCCTCTCTCTTTGCAGCCCAGCACCCCTCCAAAACAGCCCACAAGCCCATCTAAACCCCATCCATACTCTCCATAGTTGGATCACGATCGTGTGGGCGAAAACCACACCTCATTTGGACTCTCCTAGCTTCCCCTACCTATAAATATGCCTCTCCCCCCGAAAATTGCGGATCAAACCCTAGCCACCACCTCCTCCACGCTGCCGGACACGTCCGCTCCGGCCGGATGCGTCCGCCGCCGCCCGCACCAATCAGTCGCCGCCACCTGTACACCGCACCGCCCCTCCGCCGCCGCCCCTCCGCCACCGGCCCGTCGATCCTAGGCGCAGCCCTCCCGGCCCGTGCACCCGAGCCAGCCGCCGCCCACTTCGCGCCGCCGCCTGACCTCGCCTTCCCGCGCATCTACCACCGCCCGACCTCGCCTTCCCACCGCGCCGCCGCCGGCGACCATGAGCTCGCCGCCCCTTCACCGTCGCCAGTTCGCCTCCTTGTCGCCGGCCTCGCCATCGTCCAAATCCGACACCCTGCGCCCGCCTCCGGCCGCCCCTACTACTCCGACCGCCTCCATGCCCAACTCCGGCGAGATCCGCCACCACCTCGTTTTCCGTGCATGGGCCAAACCTAGATTCGGAGGTGATGATTTTCTCTAAGTCCTCGAATTTCTATCTTATGTGCACATGTTTGACATGCCATATGTCCATGCCCTTAGCTCTGATTTGTGCATATGATATATCGACATGTCCGTCTCGTGATGCTCTTCATGTTAGTATCACTTGCATGCATGTTACTGTCCATATTGTTGCCCTAATCTTCATTGCAAAAGTGCTAAATGATGTTGTCTGCTGGTATTCATCATAACTTGCTGATTTGTCATTTTCATAGCATTGTGTGTGCATCCTTTGACCATCATGTCTACATGTTTAGGAGCATCTTCATTCCATCTTTATAGTGGTGCAAGCCTTGTATTTTTATGAGCTCTGTGGTGACTAGCACAAGAATGCAAAGTAGGACACATGATGTTGCTGATTTCATGCACTTAGTAATTCTGCCAAGTCTTTGCCTGTTACATTATGTTGCTATGTTGACTTGTTGCCACTAGTAGATCCATGCATATTTTGGTGAAGTTCAATAAGAGTGTTTTGAAGATATGTTTATGCTCTACTCATTCATGCCTCTGGTTGTAATTATGGGGTAGTGTAGCTTGTCATTACCATGCTCTACTTTTGCTAAATATTGTTGCTGTTAGTTTGTTAATAGGAAGTTCATTTTTGCCATGTGTTTTGCTAGTAATCCATGCACCCTATGACTATGTTATTGCCATGTTTAGCTTCATAAGTGCGTCTTCTTACTGTTGGTTACCTTGAGATTCCATGAAATGCTTTGTGGTGAGTGGCATGAGATTGCAAAGTTGCTATCATGAATCTGTTTCTACCATGCCATGTTTTTCTACTCAGTCTGGAACTGTTCATATCACTTGCCATGTTTGCATTGATGCAACCATCTTTTCAGTGCATCTTTGGCTAAAGTTTAGTAAGGGAGTTTTGTTCATTGCCTTTAGTACTAGCATGGCATGCCTTGTTTGCCATGATATGTTCCTGTAGCATGTTTTTTGCTAGCTCTAAACATTGCTACCTGATGATGTTTATGCCATGTTTAGTATTTTCACTAAGTCTGTGAAACTGTTGTCATTTGCATTTTTGCCATGCTGTTTTAGGCTTGTTCTAGTGAGTTCTAGCAGGAGCTCAGTGTTCATGATTTGTAGGGCTTCACCTGTACTTCACTGCCATATGCTTTGTTGCATTATTGGAGTGATGTAGCATAGTTTCGTGATGCATCTTAAGTGCTATGCTGTTGTTAAGTGCAGTTTTGCATCGTTATTGTTTTGCTCGCCATTTGCAAACCGCGCATCTGTTTCCGGTGATCTTTATATCGATTTCGACTGAAATCACTCAATCTTTCCAGTGGCATGCTTGGTTTGCCAAGTTCATGCCATGATCATCCTTTTCCTTCCAGAGTACCCATATGCATTGCACATCATATCTTGCATTCCATGCCATGACTTGCATCATGTTGCTTGTGCATTGCATCGGGATTGATTGTTGTTCTGTTGCTTGTGTTCTTGATTTTGGTAGAGCTAGGAGACGAGTTTGTGAACGAGGATCCTGTTGAGTACGTTTACAAGGAGCAAGATTTCGACAACCCTAAGAACTTTGCAGGCAAGATGATCATTACCCCTGATATCACTTCTATATTTGCTTGCTAGTTGTTTGCTCTATCGCTATGCCGTGCTACCTACCACTTGTTTATCATGCCTCCCATATTGCCATGTCAAGCCTCTAACCCACCTTCCTAGCAAACCGTTGTTTGGCTATGTTACCGCTTTTGCTGAGCCCCTCTTATAACGTTGCTAGTTGTAGGTGCCTTGTAGGTTGTTCCTTGTTGGAACATGGATATGTTGGGATATCATAATATCTCTTATTTAATTAATGCATCTATATACTTGGCAAAGGGTGTGAGGCTTGGCCTTTTGCTCGATGTTTTGTTCCACTCTTGCCGCCCTAGTTCCGTCATACCGGTGTTATGTTCCTTGATTTTGCGTTCCTTAGGCGGTTGGGGCTATGGGACCCCCTTGACAGTTTGCTTTGAATAAAACTCCTCCAGCAAGGCCCAACCTTGGTTTTACCATTTTCTTAATAACAACTAAAATTTGCCTAGGGAGTAATTAACCTGAGGATTTCTTAATCAACCCCCCGGGCCAGGCTCCTCTGAGTGTTGGTCCGAACCGGGCAGCTTGCGGGGCCACCTCGGGGAAACTCGAGGGTTGGTTTTACTCGTAGGTTGTCCCATCTGGTGTGCCTTGAGAACGAGATATGTGCAGCTCCTATCAAGATTTGTTAGCACATTCGGGTGGTCTTGCTGGTCTTGTTTTACCATTATTGAAATGTCTTGTAACCTGGATTCCGAGACTGGTCTGGTTATTCCGGGAGAAAGAATATTCTTTGTTGATCGTGAGAGCTTGTGATGGGTGAAGTTGGGACAACCCTGCAGGGTATAAACTTTCGAGAGTCGTGCCCGCGGTTTTGTGGCAGATGGGAAGTTGTTAATATCCGGTTGTGGAGAACTTGACACTTGACTTAATTAAAATGCACCAACTGGGTGTGTAACCGTGATAGTCTCTTTTCAATGAGGTTCGGGAAGTGAAATTGATTGGGTTATGTATGAACGTAAGTAGTTCAGGATCACTTCTTGATCACTTCTAATTTACGACTGTTGCGTAGTTTCTCATCTTACCCTTGTACTTGTATGTTTGCCACCATATTTTCTTAGCGCGTGCTGCAACTCCACTTCATAACCACATCCTACCCATAAGCGTAAAAAGTCTTGATCTCGTGGGTTTTGAGATTGTTGAGTCCTCGTGACTCATAGATACTACCAAAACAGTTGCAGGTGCTGATGATACCAATGCAGGTAATGCCACCGAGCTCAAGTAGGAGTTCGACGAAGACCTTGGCCATTACTACATTCCTTTTCCGAATGATCAGTAGTGGTGCCCAGTTGGGACGATCTGGCTTTTAGCATTTGGGGTTGTCATCTTTTCATTTGGATTTGTCCGCAGTCGGACTTTGGTGTGTACTTTGAATGATGTATGAATTATTTAATCATTGTGTGACATGGCGATTGTAAGCCAACTATTGTTCTTGTACATGGGATTGTGTGAAGATGACCCTTCTTGCAACAAAATCAAAATGCGGTTATGCCTCTAAGTCGTGCCTCGACACATGGGAGATATATCCCTCCTAGGGATTGGTTGAGAAGGCCTAGATCTACACATCCACCAAGAGATATTTGATTCCCCCACTAATCCCTTGCGGATCTTGTTACTCTTGGGTGTTTGACGACCCTAGATGGTTGAGGTCACCGTGGATCCATATTCCATCGTGGTGAAGCTTCATGGTGTCGTTGGGAGCCTCCAATTAAGTTGTGGAGATAGCCCCAACCTTGTTTGTAAAGGTCCGGTCGTCGCCTCCAAGGGCACCAATAGTGGAATCAGGGCATCTCGCATTGTGTGAGGGCGTGAGGAGAATACGGTGGCCCTGGTGGCTTCTTGGGGAGCATTGTGCCTCCACACCGCTCCAACGGAGACGTACTTCCCCTCAAAAGGAAGGAACTTCAGTAACACATCCTCATCTTCACCGGCTCCACTCTTGGTTATCTCATGCCTTTACTTGTGCAAGCTTATTTGTATTATATCCCTTACTTGCTTGTGTGCTTGTTGTTGTTACATCATATAGGTTGCTCACCTAGTTGCATATCTAGACAACCTACTTTGATGCGAAGTTTAAATTGGTAAAGAAAAGTTAAAAAATGTTAGTTGCCTATTCACCCCCCCTCTAGTCAACTATATCGATCCTTTCAATTGGTATCAGAGCCTCTTCTCTTTTTTGAAGGACTTTACCGTCCGAAGAGTATGGTTGACACCATAGACGGTGAGGAGGAGCACTCCAGTGCGAATCCGATCTCGTCTACGGCCGTTGGGGGAACATTGGTCTCTTGTGAGGAATTCAATGTGGCTTTGGACACATTGAAAACCTCCATGACGACCAAGGTTGAAAGTATGTTTTAATAAATTCTTAGAAGGGCTTAAACTATCTACCACACCTATGAAAGTGGGTGATCCCACTAACAAGGTGACGGATGCTAACTCCGACAAGGGGGAAGCTACTAGTGAAAAGGCTCCTTCTTCTAGTGGTAAAATTGGCAACGGCATCTTTGCCCATGTGGAACCTCCACTTACTGGACCGATTCCCTCCACTCATTTGAATCATGCCGGTCCTCCCCCTAAGATTGTGAAAAATGAGGACTTTGATTCTTGGGTTTATCGCTTTAAGCATCATTTGAACCATGTTAATACTAACCTTTGGAGAATCATTGAGGAAGGTTTTTATCCGCACGACCGAAGCAACTTCACCCCTAGAGAAGCCGCAGATAACCAATTCAATGAGAATGCTCTCTTCATCATCCAAGATGCAATTCCACCCGAAGATCTCGCTCATCTCCGGCCCTCATAGTGGCCAAGGATGCATGGCACCATGTTGTTTCCCTCTACAGGGGAAGTGCAAGCATTCAACGCTCCAACTATGAAGTGGTGCAAGATGAAGCCGATGAGTTCACAATGAAAGAAGATGAAGAACCTCGTGAGCTTTATCGGAGATTAACTACTCTCGCGATCTCACTCCAAGATCATGGGAGCAAGGATACGGATGACAATTGGATCAAGCAAAAATTCCTCAAGGCCATGATGTCGTACCGCAAGGCCATGTCCCCCGTCATTCGTCAACAGTCGGACTTCCACACCTTGTCCTCAAGTGAGGTGTTGGATGAGTTTGTGGCAATGAGTATCTTGGACAAGACCGCCGACAATGCGGTGTTACCCTCTCAAAGAGCAAAGAAGCCCAACCTTGCCTTCAAGGCCAAGGTTAGTGTGGAAGAAGAGGACGAAGTGGAAGAAGAGGAGAGCAATCCCAAAGATACAAAATATGCTTATCATGAGCACATGGCTCTCGCTTCAAGGCAATTTTGGAACAAGAAGAACACGAGATCCAACTTCAACAAGAACAACTCAAGTGGAGCAAAGGGTAAGCCTCGTGTGAGGACATGCTACAATTGTGGCAATGTGAGTCACTTTGTTGCGGAATGCCCATATGAGAAGAGGGAAGACAATGGTGGCAAGCTCATCCAAAAAGACAAGGCCAAGTCTTTCCCCAACAAGAGCAACTTCACCAAGAAGACCCCTCCCAAGGTGATGGTGGCACAAGAAGAGTACAATGAGGACGATGATGATGAAGACGGTGAGTCAGTTGCCATGGCCTCCGTTGCCATTGCAACAACTCCACGGGTGTCTCTCTTCGACTCACCCAATGAGAACATCACCGCCATGTGCCTCATGGACAAAGCCACCAACAAGGTAACCCCCAACATCAAAACCACCATCATTACTAATCCTTCCTTGATGGATTGCATTGATGAACATGAGGGGCATAATGAGGAGGAAAACGAATTTGAGTCCTTTATGAGTAAGCTCAAGGGTAAATCCAAGAAGCACTTTGTTGCTCTCTCGGAACAACTTGGTGAAGCCAATGACATGATCGAGGCTCACAAAGATACCATCTCTAAGATGGAGGGGCATAGTCGTGACTATGCCGATGAGATTTCGGATCTCTCTAATGCTCTTGAGGAAGAGCGCAGTCATTGTTTGTCTCTTAAGGAATCATACAATGATGACCATGCTAAACTAAATAAAGATCTTGATCATGTTGTTGTTGTATCTCGTGTGCTAAACTTCGAGAAGGCCAAACTTGGGGTTGATCTTGCTAGACTCAAAGAGGAGTTTAAATTACTTGACAAGGCTCACAAGGTCTTGAAGGGTGCTCATGCTAGCCTCAAAGAGTCTCATGATCAACTCCAAGTAAAGCTAACCAAGGAGAAAGCCATTTTTCCTCATATGGTCTTAATTGATAATGCAAATGCTACTAACCCATGTTGTGAGCATGTGCAGCTTGTTGAGGAGAATGCAAAGTTGAAGGAGCAACTTGAGAAAGGCCTTGTGTCATGCATACAAGGCGAGAAGAATCTCAACGACCTTTTGAGCAATCAAAAGGAAGTTGTGGGAAAGGAAGGGATTGGGTGTGCGCCCAAGTCCAAGAACAAGAAGAAGAATGACAAGGCCAAACGACTTCCTCCTCTCAAGCAAACCTTTGTGAAGGAGGGAGAGGGTGCTTCTAAGGAGAAGAAGAAGAACAATGTGAAGGGTAGCGATGCCAAGAAGGGCAATGCTACCCCTCCTGTCATGGAATTGTCACGGCAGATGTCCTAGAGAAAGGACTTAGTCGTGGAGCCATCGCAACTAGGAAGCTTAAAGGGGTTAATCGGGACAAAGGACACGAGAGGTTTATACTGGTTCGGCCCCTTGTGGTGAAGGTAAAGCCTAGTCCAGTTGATGTGGTATTGCTAGGTTTCGATGACCAAGGAGCGAATACGCTAGCTTGGCTCTCGATCCGTTGTTTCTTGCCCTAAGCCTCCGCCGGGTAGTCCCCTTATATACACGGGTTGACGCCCTATGGTCTATAGAGTCCCGCCCGGCTCATACAACGTGTCCGGCTCGGTGAAAACTCTTACATGCCTTACTTTGCAAGTCTTATTCATACATGGCGGTTTATACTTACGGGCCTTAAGACGCCTCTAGGCTTGGGCCTATTATAAGCCTTATCCTAAACCTTCACCATGTATACTCTTCAGGCTTCACTTAAGCAACCCACCATTGTGGTTAACCTGGCCCCTCCTGGGTGTGTCATATCTGGTAGTCATATCCCCAACATTAGGCCCCAGGTTGATTTGAACTTTGTTCATGTCAATCTTCAACACTTAGAAGAAAACCATCTTCCACTGCTTGTAAAAGCTTTATAAACCACCATGAAGTCACCTTCAGAAAACTTGGAAACCCGCCACGACGTCATCTTAATGGATCTTTATCTTAAATGCCTTCCGAAAATCGAGGCGCCTAATTAGCTGGATAATCATCATTTTAGCCTTCCTCGTTTTTCGCGCCTGCCTGTTCACCTATCTCCTTATAAATAGGCACGGCTGGTCTTCCTCATTCTTCTCCTTCCTTCTCTCACAACCCCTCTTTCGCTCGAGCTCCACCGCCGCTGTAACGCTCATCATCGTCCTCAACCTTGGCCGCTGCATCAACCTGAGCTTGTCCCGAGAACGGCGGCGACCCTCTGATACATCTCCAACGTATCTATAATTTTTGATTGCTCCATGCTATATTCTTTTGTTTTGGGCATTATTGGGCTTTATTATCCACTTTTATATTATTTTTGGGACTAACCTATTGACCCAGAGCCCAGTGCCAGTTCCTATTTTTTCCCTTGTTTTAGTGTTTCGAAGAAAAGGAATATGAAACGGAGTAGAAACAGAATGAAACCTTCTAGAGAAGTTATTTTTGGAAGGAAAGCAACCTGATAGACTTGGAGTGCACGTCAGGAAAGAAACGAGGGAGCCACGAGGTAGGGGGCGCGCCCACCCCCCTAGGGCGCGCCCTCCACCCTCGTGGGCCTCTCGTGGCTCCCCTGACGTATTTCGTCCGCCTATATATATATCCATATACCCAAAAACGATCAAAGATCACAATAGATCGGGAGTTCCGCTGCCAGAAGCCTCCGTAGCCACCGAAAACCAATCTAGACCCGTTCCGGCACCCTACCAGAGGGGGAATCCCTCTCCGGTGGCCATCTTCATCATCCGACTGCTCTCCATGATGAGGAGGGAGTAGTTCTCCCTCGGGGTTGAGGGTATGTACTAGTAGCTATGTGTTTGATCTCTCTCTCTCTCTCTCGTGTTCTTGAGGTGGTACGATCTTGATGTATCGCGAGCTTTGCTATTATAGTTTGATCTTATGATGTTTCCCCCCCTCTACTCTCTTGTAATGGATTGAGTTTTCCCTTTGAAGTTATCTTATCGGATTGAGTCTTTAAGGATTTGAGAACACTTGATGTATGTCTTGCGTGGGATACCCGTGGTGACAATGGGGTATTCTATTGATCCACTTGATGTATGTTTTGGTGATCAACTTGCGGATTCCGCCCATGAACCTATGCATAGGGGTTGGCACAAGTTTTCGTCTTGACTCTCCGGTAGAAACTTTGGGGCACTCTTTGAGGTCCTATGTGTTGGCTGAATAGATAAATCTGAGATTGTGTGATGCATATCGTATAATCATACCCATGGATACTTGAGGTGACATTGGAGTATCTAGATGACATTAGGGTTTTGGTTGATTTGTGTTTTAAGGTGTTATTCTAGTACGAACTCTAGGGCTGTTTGTCACACATATAGGAATAGCCAACAAATTGATTGGAAAGAATAACTTTGAGGTGGTTTCGTACCCTACCATAATCTCTTCGTTTGTTCTCCGCTATTAGTGACTTTGGAGTGACTCTTTGTTGTATGTTGAGGGATAGTTATGTGATCCAATTATGTTATTATTGTTGAGGGAACTTGCACTAGTGAAAGTATGAACCCTAGGCCTTGTTTCAACGCATTGCAATACCGTTTACGCTCACTTTATCATTAGTTACCTTTCTGTTTTTATATTTTCAGATTACAAAAACCTTTATCTACCATCCATATACCACTTGTATCACCATCTCTTCGCCGAACTAGTACACCTATACAATTTACCATTGTATTGGGTGTGTTGGGGACACAAGAGACTTTTTGTTATTTGGATATTATTGCAATTCTTACAAGCATATGTTCCTCCCTCATAATAATTTTCAGTAGCATCATGAAAGAATTCAACAATATAACTATCACATAAAGCATTATTTTCATGATCTATAAGCAAAGAAATTTTATTACTCTCCACATAAGCAAAATTCTTCTCATTCGGAATTATGGGAGTATCATAAGAAACTCGAATACTATAAATTGTTTCCACATTAAAAGAGGTTCAGAAAAGGGGTAACCATAATCATGACAAGTTTTATAAATATAATGACTACTTTTTATAGCATAAGTATCATCACAATAATCATCATAAGTAGGAGGCATGCTATCATCATTATAAATTTGCATATCAAAACTTGGGAGACTAAAAATATCATCTTCATCAAACATAGCATCCCCAAGCTTGGGCCTTTTCATATCATAAGCATAATCACTCTCATCATTAATAGTATGGATAGCACCAATAGTATAGCAATTATCATATTCTTACAAGCAAGTGCCAAAAAGATTTTCAAGACCATAAGAAGTATCATTATCTTCCACAATTATATTTTCATGAGGCACAATAGTAATAGGAGCAGCATTATTTGGGGGAGATATCTTTTTACCTCTCTTCCTTTTTCTTTTCTTCTTCTTCACCACATCATGTGTGGGTTCAATCCTCTTTTTGGAGCTCCTTATTAATGAAATTGGTTGAATAGAAGGCTCCTCCTCGTTACCTGATTCATCATAAGAAATAATAGGAAAATATTGGGAAGTCTCTTCCCTTTCGTTAGTATTCTCTTCATCCTATATTTGTTTTCTTTTCTTTATGTAATTGGCAATATAAGGATTTTCAATGCAATTCACCGTACAATACATATAAATTTCCTCTAGATCAAAATGAAGAACTCTATCAAGGGCAAATTTTGGAATATCCTTAGTTATACGTTTCATTTCTTCATAACCCAAGAGCAAACTAAGTTCATTATGATGTGCAAGGGAAATCAAATCATTACAATTTTTGGACACGATACGATCATGAAACAATTTGCATTGGGTACTAAAATGATCACGTTCATAGCAAAATTCACAAGTATGGCTAAGAAAATTTAAATTTTTAGCACAAGCATCTAGCCTTTCTTGCAACCATTTAGTTTCTAAGTACTTATGCCTCTTGCAATATCTATCTTCTCTATTTGGTGTGTACTTGCAAACCCAATGCACTCCACAAAAATTGACATGTTTATAGGAGACATTTTCATCATAACTAGTGCAATCATCGTTAGTATTATGGATATTCAAGGAGTTCATACTAACAACATTGCAATCATGCTCATCATTCAAAGATTTAGTGCCAAACATTTTAATGCATTCTTCTTCTAACACTTTGGCACAATTTTCCTTTCCATCATACTCATGAAAGATATTAAAAAGATGAAGCGTATGAGGCAAACTCAATTCCATATTTTTTGTAGTTTTCCTTTATAAACTAGACTAGTGCTAAAACAAGGAACAAAAAGATTCGATTGCAAGATCTAAAGATATACCTTCAAGCGCTAACCTCCCCGGCAACGGCGCCAGAAAAGAGCTTGATGTCTACTACACAACCTTCTTCTTGTAGACGTTGTTGGGCCTCCAAGTGCAGAGCTTTGTAGGATAGTAGCAAATTTCCCTCAAGTGGATGACCTAAGGTTTATCAATATGTAGGAGGCGTAGGATGAAGATGGTCTCTCTCAAGCAACCCTGCAACCAAATAACAAAAAGTCTCTTGTGTCCCCAACACACCCAATACAATGGTAAATTGTATAGGCGTACTAGTTCGGCGAAGAGATGGTTATACAAGTGGTATATGGATGGTAGATAAAGGTTTTTGTAATCTGAAAATATAAAAACAGCAAGGTAACTAATGATAAAAGTGAGCGTAAACGGTATTGCAATGCATTGAAACAAGGCCTAGGGTTCATACTTTCACTAGTGCAAGTTCCCTCAACAATAATAACATAATTGGATCACATAACTATTCCTCAACGTCAAAGTATGTACATTATGAGAGCCGGTGGCTCAAGTGTAGTAAGGCCGAAGATGAGCAATATTCCACGGTCGGCGGGTCTCCTCCTCTAACTTACGTGAGTCTTTGTGCTCTCAAACATCGATAAGGTAGTATGACCCGTTATTCAAGTTCTTGCTGACCACAAAGGGTCCTTCCCAAGGTGGGGATAGCTTGTGCGCATCAGACTGATCCTGGATGAGCCAGAGCACCAAATCACCTTCTTGAAAGGTTCTGGACTTAACCCGGCGGCTATGATAACGGCGCAGGTCCTCTTGGTAAATCGCTGAGCGGGCTACTGCTAAGTCACGCTCTTTATCTGATAGGTCAAGTGCATCCTGACGGGCTTGTTCATTATTAGCTTCAACGTAAGCCTCTACTCGGGGCGAGTCATGACGGATGTCACTGGGCAAGACTGCCTCTACTCCATAAACCGTGAAGAAAGGCCTATAACCCATAGACCTGTTAGGGGTAGTATTGATGCTCCATATCACAGAAGGTAACTCTTCCACCCAACAATCCGGTGTCCGTTGTAAAGGAACCATAAGCCGGGGTTTTAGACCTTTCAGGATTTCCTCATTGGCTCTTTCAGCTTGACCATTGGATTGGGGGTGAGCTACTGATGAAACATCAAGCCGGATATGTTCCCGTTGACAGAATTCTTCCATAGCTACTTGGGACAGGTTAGTGCCATTGTCAGTGATAATGTTGTGTGGAAAACCAAAACGAAAGATCACTTTCTTCATGAATTGAACCGCCGTGGCCACATCACACTTACTAACTGGCTCTGCCTCAACCCACTTTGTGAATTTGTCTATTGCCACCAAAAGGTGCGTCTTTTTATCTTTGGATCTTTTGAAAGGTCCAACCATATCAAGCCCCCAGACTGCGAACGGCCAAGTAATTGGAATCACCAGTAATTCCTGAGCCGGCACGTGCGCCTGTCGTGCAAATTTTTGACACCCATCGCACCTACTGAACAGATCCTCTACATCAGCATGAGCCGTTAGCTAGTAAAAACCATGACGGAAAGCCTTGGCGACAAGAGACTTTGAACCGGCATGATGGCCACAATCTCCTTCATGGATCTCATGAAGAATTTCTTGACCTTCTTCAGTCAATGTGCTCCACTTTATAACCCTTGTGGTATTGTCACGGTAGATGTCCTAGAGAAAGGACTTAGTCGTGGAGCCATCGCAACTAGGAAGCTTAAAGGGGTTAATCGGGACAAAGGACATGAGAGGTTTATACTGGTTCGGCCCCTTGCAGTGAAGGTAAAGCCTAGTCCAGTTGATGTGGTATTGCTAGGTTTCGATGACCAAGGAGCGAATATGCTAGCTTGGCTCTCGATCTGTTGTTTCTTGCCCTAAGCCGACGCCGAGTCGTCCCCTTATATACACGGGTTGACGCCTACAGCCTATAGAGTCCTAGCCGGCTCATACAACGTATCCGTCTCGATGACTCTTACATGCCTTACTTTACAAGTCTTATTCATACATGGCGGTTTATACTTACGGGCCTTAAGCCGCCTCCGGGCTTGGGCCTATTATAAGCCTTATCGTAAACCGTCACCTTGTATACTCTTCGGGCTTCACTTAAGCAACCCGCCATTGTGGTTGACCCAGCCCCTCCTGGGCGGTCATATCTGGTAGTCATATCCCCAACACCTCCCAACAAAGCCGGCGACTTTAAACCTTCTTATGTGTTATGTCGTGCTAGTGATGGACATGTTTATGCAAAATTTGTTGGTCCTTCTTATGAGTACATTGAATGGTCTATTTGGGTTCCTAAGACCCTTGTTACTAACATCAAAGGACCCATTACACAATGGGTACCTAAATCCAAGCATTGATCTCCTATAGGTGTTTGCTTCCGATGGGGGATCATGGTTGCTCGATAGTGGAGCCACTAATCATATGACCGGAAGCAAGGACTTGGTGGTGGACATACACAAGATTCCATGTATGCCCACCAATGTCGAGTGGGGTGATGCCTCGTCCTCTAAGGTATTGGGACTTGGCAAGGTTGTCATTTCTCATGATCTCACGATCGAGAAGGTCATGCTTGTTCAGTCCCTTGCATACAATTTACTTTCCGTTCGTCAACTTGCACTCATGGGCTTTGCCACTTTCTTTGATATTGATACCGTGGCCCTCTTGTGGAGCAAGACTCTTAAAGTAGCCTTTTTTGGGCATGTCGAGAATGGTCTCTATGTGATTAACTTTTCGGAGCAACCCACTAAGACCGCGACATGCCTAATGGCTAAAGTTAACATGGGATGGCTTTGGAATCGCTGTTTAGCCCATGTCAATATGAGATATTTGCAAAGTCTTCTCAAGGGGGACCATGTCCATGGACTAACAAATGTTAGTTTTGCTAAAGATCGTGCTTACAGTGCTTGTATCAAAGTAAAGCTACATGAAAAGGCTCACCCTCCCACGACTATCATTTACTCGAAGAGGCCTTTGGAGAACCTTCACTTTGATCTCTTTGGGCCTCCATCCTTTGATAGTATTGGGGGTAGAAAGTATTGCTTGGTGATTGTGGATGATTATTCAAGATACACTTGGGTATATTTCTTCAAGAGGAAGAGCGAGACCCAACAAACCATCATTGACTTTGCAAATGAAGCTCAACGTCAACACAATGCAAAGATCTTGACAATAAGAAGTGACAACGGCACCGAGTTCAAGAACTACACCTTGGATGAGTTTCTTAGTGATGAGGGGATCAAGCATCAATATTCCGCACCTTACACCCCTCAACAAAATGGTGTAGCGGAGAGGAAGAACCGGACGTTGATGGATGCGGCAAGGACCATGATGGCGGAGTTCAAGTCTCCATACAACTTTTGGGCCGAAGCCATCAACACCACATGTCATGCATCCAATTGGCTCTATCTCCACAAAGGCTTGAACAAGACTTCATATGAGATTCTCACTGGTAACAAGCCCAACCTCAAGTAGTTCCTGGTGTTCAGGTGTAAGTGTTTCATTCTCAAGAAAGGTGTTTGGTTGTCTAAATTTGAGGCTAGAGCTTATGAGGGCATATTTGTTGGTTATGCTACAAACTCTCACGCTTATCGTGTCCTCAATAAGTCCACAAGACTTATTGAGGAGACATGTAACGTGGAGTTTGATGAGAATAAAGCCTCCCAAGTGGAGCAAAGTGGCACTTGTGATGTAGGTCATGAAATTCCTCCCCAAGCCATAAGAAGAACGGGTGTTGGTTTTATCCTACCCATTGAGGATCCCCTTGTGGCCGAACGAGAAGGACAATGTTCCACTCACGTGGAGCCATCACCAACCCAAGGCCCACACGCTTCCAAAGAAGAAAGTGAAGGCCCTCAACCTCATGAACATGACCAAGGGCAAGATCATCCTCAAGATGGTGTAGAATCCCCAAGTGATGCCCAAGGTCAAGTTCTCTCATCCAATAAAGTTCAAGATCACGAGCAAGCTCAAGCTCAAGAACAAGCTCAAGATGACGCTCAAGATGATCAAGTAACCGCTCCTCAACTCTCTCCAGAGGAGGAATTAGAGCGTCGTGCCGCCAAAATCGCATCCAAGCTATCCACCAAAGACCATCTCATGACAAATGTGCTTGGAAGCTTAAGAAAGGGGGTAAGCACTCGTAGACAATTAGCAAACTATTGTGAACATCACACGTTTGTCTCTTGTGTTGAACCCCAGAAGGTCTATGAGGCGCTCGAGGATCTGGATTGGCTTAATGCCATGCATGAAGAACTCAACAACTTCGAGCACAACCAGGTGTGGAGATTGGTGCCATGGCCAACGGGGAACCATAATGTCATTGGAACCAAGTGGATATTCAAGAACAAGCAAGATGCTCATGGAATTATCATTCGCAACAAGGCTCGTTTGGTAGCATAAGGATACTCCCAAGTCGAGGGTATCGACTACGGTGAACCTTTGCTCCCGTTGCTCGCCTTGAATCCATTCGCTTATGCTTCTCATCATAACTTTAAGTTACAACAAATGGATGTGAAGAGTGCTTTTCTTAATGGTCCTATTAATGAGTTGGTATATGTCAAGCAACCCCTAGGTTCGAGGATCCCTATTTTCCCGATCATGTGTACCAACTCGATAAGGCACTCTATGGCATTAAGCAAGCCCCACGTGCGTGGTATGACCACCTTACCGAGTTGTTGCAAGATCATGGTTTTGAAATTGGGAAAATCGACCCCAATCTTTTTACTAAGAAGGTCAAAGGGGAGTTGTTTGTGTGCCAACTATATGTTGATGATATTATCTTTGGTTCCCCTAACAAAGCTTTCAATGAGGAATTTGCCGCACTCATGACCTCCAAGTTCAAGATGTCCATGATGGGAGAGTTGAAGTTCTTCAAGCAACGAAGAGAAGGAACCTTCATCAACCAAGCCAAATACACTCAAGACATGCTGAAGAGATTCAAGCTAAGTGATGTCCAGCCGACTTCCACTCCAATGCCCGTCAAATGCCAACTTGACATAGATCCCAATGGTAAAGTGGTGGATCAAAAGGTATATCGCTCCATGATTGGCTCCTTGCTTTACCTTTGTGCATCTAGACCGGATATCATGTTGAGTGTGGGAATTTGTGCACGGTTTCAAGCCGCACTTAAGGAAAACCACTATGTGGCGGTTAAGCGAATCTTTAGATATTTGGCTCATATCCTAAACTTTGGCTTATGGTATCCAAGAGGATCTAACTTCAACCTTGTGGGCTATTCGGACTCCGATTGGGCAGGAGACAAAGTGGATAGGAAGTCTACTTCCGGAGGGTGCCAATTTCTCGATTGCTCTTTGGTGAGTTGGTCTTCCAAGAAGCAAAGTTGTGTGTCTCTCTTGTCCACGGAAGCGGAGTATGTGGTTGCCGGTAGTTGTTGTGCACAACTTCTTTGGATGAGGCAAACTTTAAAGGATTACGGTGTCATTTGTGACAAAGTGCCTCTTTGGTGTGACAATGAAAGTGCCATCAAGATTTCTCTCAACCCGGTGCAACACTTCAAGACGAAGCATATTGAGATCCAGTATCACTTCATCCGGGATCATATTAGGCGAGGGGAGATCGAGCTCAACTATGTCAACACTCATGATAACCTTGAAGATATCTTCACGAAACCTTTGGATGAAGCAAGATTTCACGAGTTAAGGCATGAGCTAAATATCGTTGATTCGAGCAATGTTGCTTGAACCCTTGCACATCCCACCATACTCAACTTGTTATCTTGTTTAGGTGTAGGCATGGACATAGGTTGACTGTTGTTCTCTCAATGAACTCTCCCTCCCCCCATTATGCATAAATTGATCAACTCTTTCACATTAGCCATTGTTGATGGTACTTGTACTTCAAAGACGAGTTTTGGTCATGGGTCCAAGGATAATTCTTCGCGGTGCCATACCAATTTACTCAAACATAGGTGGCTCCGGCCACCACCCTCTCTTTGGAGAGGTTGTGTTGTGAGTTTAGTCCTTGTTGTCTCTTGCCTTTCTTTCTTCATGCCGAGCTTGAGTATGTGGTCTCGTGGGTTAGCTCTTTGGTGTGTTCGTTCGCATGAAGGTTGCAGTGCAAAGGCCTCTTTCTTCTCTGTTTTGAAACGTGCATTTTCTTGGGTTCACGGTACTACCGTGCTTCGCCACAGTACTACCGCACCCAGCACGACAGTAATTTTTTACTACCGCATGGGGAGCAGTACTACCGCCCATGTTGCGGTACTTCCACCCAGGTGGTACTACCGCAATGACACGCGATACTACCGCGCAGTCAAGAGCGCGTAGAGGTTAACAGCGGGCAGGGGGAGTTCCAACTCCCCCATACACATTCAACTATTTTTTCCCACGACGTCTCTCTCTCTCCTGCCCAAGAACGATGCTAGAGACCCTCGCCGGATCTCCGTCTCCGTCCGCTCTCCTCGCATTCCGTCCGGTGGGATCGGTCCCCACCTCTTCCTCTTGCCATGGAACAAGGTTTCTCCCCAAATCCCTCTCTCTTTGGTTCGTTCTTTCGTTTCTAGGTCTTTGAGGAGATGCATGTTGTTCTGGAGATTTCAGGCCAAATCTTTGCAAGAGTATAATGTAGGAGAGTAGTAATGCGTAGAGATGGTACTTGATATGTTGCCCTGTGGTAGATTTGATCAACCATAGTACCGCTTTATTGTCACGGCTGTGCTCAGATCCATTGGAGGTTCGGATCTAGCATCGTGCGGTACTACCGCATATCCTGTGCGGTACTACCGCTCGTACGGTACTACTGCTCCACAGGAGCGGTACTACCGCGCGAGGCGCGGCACTAAATTTTTACTGCTGCTCCAAGACAAGGTACAACCGTGCCGTCCTGGCGCGGTACTACCGTGGCTAGGAGCAGCACTAAAATTTTAGTACCGCGCACCCATGCGGTACTGCTGATGTTGTCAAATCTCCCATGTGGCATTTACCAAGTGCGAGTTCTACTTGTTTCACCTGTTTTGCTGTGGTCTTTGCATTGATCCTTCTCGTTTCTCTTGCGTGTTTTTGTGGTTTTGTGTCATAGGTGGTGGCTCCGGTATCCATGCACACCATTCCAATACCAGCTGTGACACAGGCTCCAAGCATTTACGCAACCAAGATGAAGCTCTAGAGGGCTCCAATGCCCCCCAACGCAGGACCAAGACCACCGCCACCAAGCTCAAGGAGCCCTCCATGGGCATGGATGAGATACCTCTTGCGGAGTTTGTCACTTGAAGGAAGATCAACCCCTGTGTGAATCATCATGCCAACTTCAGAAGGAATGATCTGTTCTGGACTAAGCAGTAGTATCTCATTTATCTGGATGTGATCAAGGCTAAGCAGAACATATATGTGGACGTGCACTGGATCGACATGAATCGTATGAGGCAGGATAAGCATCGTGCCTATTTTGGTGAGGCTCTGGATCTGGTGGAGCAGTTTGGAATTAATGATGTGATCTCTTTCCACCTGGATTATGACCCTGAGATTGTGGCCCAGTTCTTTGCCACGGTCCACTTCCATCCTAATGAGGAACGGACCATGACCTGGATGACCAACGGACCATGGATAACTGCTAGATGGAAGGACTTCATGGATTTGCTTCGGGTTCCTGATGAGGGGCTCAACACGCCTGCTGGTGTTCGCCCTCATGCCAATACCGAGTCAACCAACAAGAACAAGCTTCAGCCCTACTGTTGACGCTCAAAGGTGACACGTTTATAAAGAGTGGCTTGAAGCTATGCCAAGATTAATTCAAACTTACTATTGAAAGTCATCATGAAATGGCTCTTTTCGAGAAGATGAAGATGAATATGAAGATGGTCTAAAACGGAGCTTGGATGTAAAAGTTATGACAAGTTTAGAGATCCTCATGTCGACACCAGATTAAAGAATGTCAAGTAACTCAATGAATATGGCTTCAAATGGAGAAAGTTTCAACAAGAAAGTTGTGCGTCTCGTCGAAATGATCAATTTTGATATAAAGATCGTCTCAATCCGAGGTCGTATGCAAAAGTTAGAGCCCGTACAGCGAGACCCTCCAGCGAGCAAAATATGACGCCCGGAACCAGACACATATGTGGGTATGTCTGATGAGCTGCGTGAGTAATTAGCAGTTTTGCACGAGTGATTTGACCCTCGAGATGACCTCTGATGAAAAAACATTCAACATGAAATATGTTTGTCTCGTCGAAACGGTCAAGATTGCTTTTGGGCTTGTTTCCATCCGAGGTCGTTTGTCACCACAAAAAGGACCCTCAAAATACAGCCAGTTTAAACCGAACAGTGTTGGGAAGTTCAGATAAAACTAGTCCGAATTTGACTAGGGTTTTGGGCGTGAATTGATGTAATTTTCTTGTAAGGAAAGCCTAGATAAATCCGTTGTTTGTACGGGAAGTCCAGCCGCCTCTTATATATGTTGGGGGTGACGGCCGATTGAAACAACACACAATCGATCAATTCATCTACCATTTTTTATCTTTTATCTTTTATCTTTTCTCCTTAACCCTAGTTCTTCTTCTTCCTCGTTCTTCGTCTGTTCTTCTTCTTTGCAGGGCAGCAAACCTTGAGGCCCTAGGGGCAATCAGGTCGACCTAGGGCAGCCCATAGCCGTCGTGCGTCCAAAAGGGGTCCCTCCCGGGCGTGCGGGGTTTCGGGTCTTCAAAAGCGCCCGCCGGATTGCCTGCATACCACGCTTCCAGTCGGGTCTCCTTCGACATGAGCTATGGTGCATCACCCTCGGCGTCAAGGGTACACGGTGACGTGTTCGTGTGTGAACACACTTTTTGGCGACTCCGCTGGGGAAGAAGCTTTGAACGGTCTCCAGCCCGTTCTTGCTACGAAGAGATCGTCATCTAGGGTTTGCAATCTATATAGGTTATATGAATACCCAATTCCCTACTATAGATGCAAATAATTCATATGATGTTACTAGATCGTTCGATGATTATACTCTATCGGCCAGCCCTAGTTTTTTCAATAAGGCATCTAATTACGTGCATAGGCCGATTCAAAGTAATTTACATGTTTCAACTTCTTATGATACTAGTAACATACAACATATGTATCCTAACTCTCATGCATCGACAACCCCACAAATCCATATGCCGGTGAACAACATGATGGGTTTGAAATCAATTTGAAACACCTCATGTTAAAATTTCCAATAGCATAGAAGAAAGTGTTTCACCTTTTTATTCATCGGCAACTAATTTGCAGTATGTGAATCTAACCTTGCCGATGGGTGGGAGAATTTGCCATGCTACTACTAGTTATTCGGCCAGTTACTCCCAACCATCATATGCTACACCTCATTTTAGTAATTTTTCAGCACCGTATGCAACTGTAGATGTTCATAATTCGGCCCCGCATCTTCATGGTCATAGCCAATAAGTGAAAATTTTACAGGAACACATGTGCCGACATCAAATACTATAGCATATAATGCATACTCTACGCAATTCGAGAATTTCGGCAACACTCACGAATCATTGCCAAAATAATCTGAAAGTATTGTGGAGCAATCCCTTCCAGAAGCGCGTGTGGCTGCGTTAAAAAAGATCTTGGCACAAAACAAGAAAATTAGTGCTCTTTGCCTTGAACAATATGAAAAGGGGTTGTTTCCTGATTATGCTGCAATAAAGGCTAGAGTTTTGCAAGAAGATGAAACTACATGCATTGATAGAATTGGCGAAAGAGCATATGGTTATACAGCAGTGCATACACCTCCACCTAGTACCGCAGCATATTATACACCCCCTACACAATTGCAAAATTTCGGCAACACTAACACTTCATTGCCGAAAGATTCTAAAAGCATTGGGGGCAAACTAATCTAGAGCGGGCTGAGATTGAGAGGGGAGTTAAAGCTTTGCGCGATAGGGTGCAAGTACTTCGTCAAGAGAGAATTGATAGGGAATTGGCTCAAAGAAAAGAAGCCTTGCCAATTGATATAACTGGTGAAAATAAAGATGATTCGGAAACTAAAAGTGCTTCGGTTGAAAAAGCCGAATCAAGTAGTATATATTCCGAATCCATCAAATCCAAAGAGGCAAATATTGTTGAGAAAGGGCATGGAAAGTATAGCAAGACAGCCATACTTGATTTTTCTGAAGTTAATGGAACCTACTTCCTTCCCTATGAGTTTCGTGCCATAGAAATTGACGAGCTTCAAGAAAAAGAACAAGTAGCCGAAGAAGTTTGGTGGACAAGGATCTTCAAACTAATGATGCACGAAATCAAGAAAAAGATGATGACAAAGCGTTGGGGAGCTATCCGAAGGCGGAGCAAGATATTCTTCAAGTCACACCACCATCATGCTCTCCCAACATATATGAAGAGGTATGTCTAGCAATTAATTTACCTGTTTTCAGATTTGGTCATGACTTAGTTGTTCATGCATATATTAGAAAAATCTTCATAAGAAATATTGAGAGACCAATGAAGAAGGGTAATTTATTTGTTAGCAATCAGATTGTCACAAAGCATATCGGTCAACACATTGCACCATTCAGAAAGACCGATAGCGAAAAAATTATTGCAGCGAAGGCCTTCCCCATTGCTTTATCCAAAGCTCATATCTAATTGGGTAGCTTTGCTTATTTCTTACTTGGCTTACACTTGGTCTCAATTGAGACATGTATGTTCTAACTATTTTCGTTTCAGAAATTTAAAGCCAAGGTTAAAATCCTCTGAGCAAACCGATGCCAGTATAGTTTCTTATCCAAAGACATCGGAGATAGAGTGCAAAACACAATGCATAGCCGAATGGGGTGATGCAAAATCTGAACCATTCGTTTGCTTAACTCCAAAGCCGTTCTCACAACAAGATCGGATAGAGAATAAAAAGTTTACCTTCAATTCAAGCATGTGTGATCAAATATTTAATTTGTTGTTGAGAAATAATTATATTAGAATTCTTGATCACCATGTTGAGCCATCTGTCCAGGGACGAATGTATTGTAAGTTGTATGATTTTTCCAAGCATAATTTTGAGGATTGCAACATGTTTCGTCAAATAGTTAAATCGGCCATTGATAAAGGACGATTGAAATTTGTTGAGACACCAAGAGATCACCAGTCTATTCCGATTGGTCCCGATGGCAGAAAGTTTTTGCATCGGCTACTTCAAGCCGATCCATTTAAAGAGAAGGTAAAAACTGCAGGTGATGGGATTAAGCTTTCAAGTAAAGAAGTTATTGAAGAGCATAATGAACATAATCTTGAGGGCGAAAATTCCATCGAAGCTACAATGGAGACGCCAAGGACTGGGGGGCAGCAAGCAAATTCAGAGATCGGTGCAAGCACAACCAAAGGAAACAAAGGCCGCAATAAGCACAAGTGCAAGAAATCCAAGGTCACTTTTGCACAATTATTAGATAAATATCAAAATAAGAGTGAAGAGAAAAGTGCTTATCGGCCAACTAATGCAAAAGCATCAAGATCACCCCCAAGGCGCAAATATGAGGATCGGTATTGGAAAAGTGAAAATTTTCATGCAACATATTCATATCCTTATTTTGGGCCGCCAATGCCAATGTCGTGGATTCCTCCCTATGCTCGTGTAGATTCATATCCATCATGGGACAGGTATGATACAAGGGCACATTCTCTATCTTATTTTAATCCATCTCACCAATATTATGCAGCTCCGAGAAGATCAACGTTTGAACAATCACATGTTAAAGACCGTTTCAATCATAAGGAATCGGTCTAGAGCTCAATAAAGAAGAAAGAGGTGGTCAAGAAAGTTTACCGTGTTAAAAGAGATGGTCATAAGAGTGCAACTTCAGATTTGATCTCAAATGAAAAAGAGCCAATTAATGTGTTGACATTGGCTATTAAAGACAATGAGACAAAGCAACCAATTATTGAGAGTCGAAGTGCCAAATCTGAAGAAAATAAGTTGAGAGTGCACAAGGACAAAAAGGAATTGCCATTGGTCAAAACAGAATCACAGCCGAGATGCCCACTCGGCTTATCCTATTGGCAAAAGAGGGAATTACAAAAACTTAGTGCACAAGAACTTGAAGAAAGGAACATGGCATGGGTTCCCAAAGGAAGTGCTCAAAATAAGAATTATGTGAAAGCATCCATTACACGACGTGCGGCAAAGATGAAGAAGGAAAAGAGTGAAAACTATGAAGGACCAAGCCGAAGGTTTCAACATATTTGGTCCACACATTATCCATATTCTTCAACTATGCCGTTGATGCCTATGCCATGGAATTCGTCATCAGATTTTTTTTGGTTACCCTCAATGGGCTTGTTATAATCCATGGATGCAATATAATTTCTTACATCATGAAAGGGTATTGCCAAGTCACTATACATTTGATTAGCTACAAGTTTGTTGCTGATCCAAAGGACCGAAATACTTGATTCGTCATTTCATTTGTTTATTTTGGCTATATGTGCTTTGAATGAATTTTACATGGTAATGGCCGATATTTATCTATCGTCCTAAGATTATGTCAACGCATGGCTGGTGTATTATTCTAACATCGTCCTTAGTTCGATTGGAGAACAGGACAAGGTACGTGCTCATGGAAATTTATATGTATGCCTATATTATGATTGAATGGAGTTGAGACATCATGATCGATGTCATTGAATATATGATGCATAGACCAATTCATAGCTGCAGAATTGGCTAGTGGGCTTATACTTTGTTTGGATATCATTTGTCTTATGCATCTTTGATATCTATAAGAGGCCAAATCATAGCTGATTTTATTACTGAACATCGGATTAATGCCATGCATAATATTAATATTAGCCTTGTCTCTCTAATACTATGGAGATTATGTTTTGATGGTTCAATTCATAGCAATGGCCAAGTGTTGGTGTTGTTTATATATCTCTTTATGGTACTATTTTTGAAGCCTCATGCCGTTTAGAATAATTTTATGCACGATTAGTCAAGGCCGAATATGCATTATTATTCGGACTGACTCTTTTACTTGCTATAGGTGTTATACATATTGACGCTTTCGGTGATTCGTTATGAGTAGTGCAACAAATATCCAAGGGTTATCAATGTTTTGACGAATCACTTATAGTTTATCTTGGGGTATGTCTAGATGCAAAATTTACCTTGGGTTGCATTAAAATTGTTCATATATTTAGACATGTCAATTGAAGAGAGTTGGCATAGCAAGCATCCGGCTACCATGTCCGTCATGGTGTATTGCATATCTATCAATAGCCGATGCTTATTCTTGCCAACATAGGTAAGGCCAAATTGGAGCTCACTACCTCAGCCACTAATGAAACTTTTATGCGGACAAAGTAAGGATTCGAGAAAGTTCATTGTTGATTATCTGCAAGATCCTAGAACATGGTGGACAATATGGTTGATGGATGGTCTTGACATGCATACCTATGGAACTTTATAGTCGGATTAATGAAGTTGGGAAAGTTACCCAAGCTTGCATCAAAATATTCAGACAAGCAATGGCCGATATAAACTTATCGTCCTAAGCATATGCAAAATGACCGATGTAGTGTTGACATCGTCCTTAGAGCAAGCTATGTGCAAGTTATTTTTCGGCACGCAAGCTTTGCCGAAAAACAGGGGGCATGTGTTGACGCTCAAAAGTGGCACGTTTATAAAGAGTGGCTTGAAGCTATGTAAAGATTAATTCAAACTTACTATTGAAAGTCATCATGAAATGGCTCTTTTCGAGAAGATGAAGATGAATATGAAGATGGTCTAAAACGGAGCTTGGATGTAAAAGTTATGACAAGTTCAGAGATCCTCATGTCGACACCATATTAAAGAATGTCCAGTAACCCAATGTATATGGCTTCAAATGGAGAAAGTTTCAACAATAAAGTTGTGTGTCTCATTGAAACGATCGATTCTGATATAAAGATCGTCTCAATCCGAGGTCGTATGAAAAAGTTAGAGCCCGTATAGCGAGACCCTCCAGCGAGCAAAATATGACGCCCGGAACCAGACACATATGTGGGTATGTCTGATGAGCTGCGTGAGTAATTAGCTGTCACGAGCGATTTGACCCTCGAGATGACCTTTGATGAAAAAACGTTCAGGATGAAAGATGTTCGTCTCGTCGAAACGGTCAAGATTGCTTTTGGGCTCATTTCCATCCGAGGTCATTTGTCACCACAAAAAGGACCCTCAAAGTACAGCCAGTTTAAACCGAACAGTTTTGGAAAGTTCGGATAAAACCAGTCCGAATTTGACTAGGGTTTTGGACGTGAATTGATGTAATTTTCTTGTAAGGAAAGCCTAGATAAATCCTTTACTTGTACGGGAAGTCCAGCCGCCACTTATATATGTTGGGGGTGACGGCCGATTGAAACAACACACAATCGATCAATTCATCTACCACTTTTTATCTTTTATCTTTTCTCCTTAACCCTAGTTCTTCTTCTTCCTCGTTCTTCGTCTGTTCTCCTTCTTTGCAGGGCGGCGAACCTCGAGGCCCTAGGGGCGATCAGTTCGACCTAGGGCAGCCCATAGCTGCCACGCGTCCAGACGGGGTCCCTCCCGGGCATGCGGGGTTTCGGGTCTTCAAAAGCCCCGCCGGATTGCCTGCTTACCGCACTTCCGGCCGGGTCTCCTTCGACGTGAGCTACGGTGCATCACCCTCGGCGTCGAGGGTACACGGTGATGTGTTCGTGTGCAAACACCTACTATGTTGCGAAGTTGCTTCCCAGTGGCAAGAAGGCATGGGTGCTGAACTCCTTCCTTGACATCATGTATCGCATCTTCCGCAACTCCCTCTTTCCACGCATTGTTGACAAGAACAGGGTGCATGCCTATCTTGTGGATATGATGCTCATTTGTGAGGAGGCGCGCCACTCTCAGTCACAACCACTTGATGTCTCACATATCATGTGGTGCGAGCTTCCGTTTGCGGTGCTCAACCATAAGGTACCCATCTATGGACCTTACCTGTTTCTGTTGATCTTGAAGACTTGGGAGAAGCTCTTTCCCGATGAGGAGTTTCTTGCCCCTGACTGGACTCGTCATGAGCCCATCAAGCTCCGTGTCAAGACCAAGTGGGCCAACACTACTACCCATGCTGAGGCAGCGGCTGCTTAGATGGATGTGGATGAGGATGACATTGAGGAGGAGGATGCTGCTGAGCACAGCTCTGCTGGCTACTCGCCTTCATCTTCTGAGCCCTCTTGGGCTAAGAAGCTGAAGAACAAGATGAAGGCTCTGTTGTGCATGCAGGCCAAGGGGCATTACCGGTCTCATGTTTCTCAGAAGGAGAGTCGCCGCCGCGACAAGCGGATCTTGAGGACGTTTGGCGAGGCTATATCCAGCGGGTCTGAGAAGGTCATCACGCCAGAGGCAGACTAGATGGCGAAGCAGGGCTACAAGTGGACTGATTCTGAGGAGGACAAGGAGGAGACCATTCCCGATGCCGAGTCTGACGAGGATCGTGACGAGTGATCGCTTCATCTTGATCCACCACTTGTGTCGTAGGTGTCCTCTCTGCCTTTTTGGTGTCTCGATGCCAAAGGGGGAGAGAGTGTAGGATTTGCGAGTTGTGTGTCGTGTTTCATCTGATCGCTTTGCTTTCGTTCCATCAAACCTCGTTTGCTTTGGTTTGGTTTGTGCTTGTGAGACCTTTCTATCATATGGTATAAGACATATGCACTCTAGCGTACCTTATTGAGCCTATGCTATCTTGTGATCTTTACTTTATGCTCTTAGCCATTATCTTGCTTAGTGTTAGCCTTTTTGTTGCAAGATATGCCTTGTCTATAAAATATAGGAGGAGTTTTGATCCTAGTATGTGTGACGTGCAGTCCAAAGCACTTCTCTAGATAGCACACATCTAGGGGGAGCCCGTCTATATTTTAGAGATGTGGGGTTTGCCCATGTTCTATGTTATCTCCCTCTGTGCAAATCTCGTATTGTCATCAATCCACCAAAAAGGGGGAGATGTAAGGGCATATTTATCCCTTAGTTGTTTTGGTGATTGATGACAATGCGTTTGCGGACTAATCGTGTGCATTGAGTATTTCAGACATATCATGACTAGGCACAAGACGATTTGATGCCCCTCGAAGACTGTTGAAGACGGTGTTTCTCTACGTTTCTTTTCGGTGGATTTGAGTCGTAGGAAAGCCGTACTATTAAGAGGGGGTCCACGTCAGAAAGGTTTGGGTGGAATCATCACGTACACATCTACTCCTTTTGCACCCCCTTTCCTTTGGCTCCTTGGGGCTTCCTCTGTTTATCCGTGTCTCTGTGAAATGAAGGACTCCTAGTGTTGCTGCTCTGAGGCTCGCGGTAGTACTGCTCCTTGGAGCGGTAGTACCATGGGGCCTTGCAGTAGTACTGACCGTAGGCGCAGTAGTACCGCAGGTGCTCAAGGTAGTACCGCTTCTTGGGAGCGGTAGTACCGTGACCTCAGGCCAGGCTCAGCCGCTCCAGCGGTTGTAGGGGCGAATGTAATTTTTTACATCCACGCCCTACACAGTAGTACCACCCCTTGGGTGCAGTAGTACCGTGAGCCCTGGCCTGGCACAGCAACATGAGCGGAAGTAGGGGCGGATGTAATTTTTTACATCCACGCCCTACGCGGTAGTACCGCTCCAGGCTTGCGGTACTACCGTGTCGGATTTTTGCATAGATCCCAACTCAGCGGAAGTTTTCACGGATGTATTTTTATATGTCAGTGTGTTCCCATATCTGGACAATCCCTACCTTGCGGTAGTACCGCGCCAGCGGTTCTACCGCCCTCTGCTTCATCGCATCAGGGTGAGTTTGGTTCCTGCTGCTTGGGCGGTAGTACCGCAGTGCCTCGTGGTAGTACCGTGTGCCCAAGCGGTGGTACCGCGTCCCCGGTGCGGTAGTTCCGTGCTTCGCAGGCTGAGTTGGTGGATAACGGTTGGATTTGTTCTTCCACTATATAAGGGGTGTCTTCTTATCCGAGTTGTCTACCTCTTCCACCTCTAAGCTCCGTTGTTGCTCCAAGCTCCATTTTCGCCCGATCTCTCTTCCTAGCCGATCAAACTTGTTAATCTCCTAGGGATTGGTTGAGAAGGCCTAGATCTACACATCCACCAAGAGATATTTGATTCCCCCACTAATCCCTCGCGGATCTTGTTACTCTTGGGTGTTTGAACACCCTAGATGGTTGAGGTCACCGTGGAGCCATATTCCATTGTGGTGAAGCTTCGTGGTGTCGTTGGGAGCCTCCAATTAAGTTGTGGAGATAGCCCCAACCTTGTTTGTAAAGGTCCGGTTGCCGCCTCCAAGGGCACCAATAGTTGAATCACGACATCTCGCATTGTGTGAGGGCGTGAGGAGAATACGGTGGCCCTAGTGGCTTCTTGGGGAGCATTGTGCCTCCACACCGCTCCAACGGAGACGTACTTCCCCTCAAAAGGAAGGAACTTCGGTAACACATCCTCAGCTTCACCGGCTCCACTCTTGGTTATCTCGTGCCTTTACTTGGGCAAGCTTATTTGTATTATATCCCTTGCTTGCTTGTGTTCTTGTTGTTGTTGTTGCATCATATGGGTTGCTCACCTAGTTGCATATCTAGACAACCTACTTTGATGCAAAGTTTAAATTGGTAAAGAAAGGTTAAAAATTGTTAGTTGCCTATTCACCCCCCCCCCTAGTCAACTATATCGATCCTTTCACTCGACGCCACCCAGTACTGGGGAGGGAGTTCGGGAGTATTGCCACAGCTTGTATAACGGATGCTTTTCGAAGGTTGAGGTACATGATTTCCGGAGTTTTCTTGGTTATGTGTTGACGGGTGGATACAGTTGGAGCGTAGGGCTTATTCGTTGTGTGATATATATTGTGCCTCCGTGTATCCCCAACACTAGATTGCATAACCAGAAAGTTTGGGGAGTTAATAGGTGGGAATTCAAGTAGCTTTAGTTATTCTTCCGGCAGATAATTGTTATGTGATTGGGTGATCCTTACCTTGTTGTTTCTCTCATCAACCTTTATCTAAGTGGCTTCTCAGCATAATGGTCATGTAATGTTAACTTTGGAATTCATTCGTTCAATATTTTTTCGAATGTTTATTGTGAAGACTATATGTTGCAATTTCTATCCGTTGATTCAGCTTGTCTATCTGTCTATCATGGTTCCAACGGATGTCACCCTCTTCAGGATGGCTCCTCCAACGCATCTGAATCCGGACCGCAACAATGGGGATCAGGCGAACCATCCGCCTCCGCCACCTCCTCTGCCTCCGAAGGCATGGCAAGCTGTCATGGCAGCCACCAATGCCAATATCCAGATGCTTTTACAACTCTTGAAAGAGCGCAACCAAGGGAATCAAGGTCAAGGGCAATTCAACAATCAGCCTCAGTTTGCTACCCTCAACAAGTTTCTTGCAAATCATCCAAAGTCCTTTAGCAATTGTGCCGAGGTCATGGCGCCGATGATTGGCTCGTGGACATCAGCAAGCATTTTGAATGTAGCAATGTCAAGCCTGAGGACTACGTCAAGTTCGCTTCTTTTCAGCTCAAGGACCAAGTAGCTGATTGGTATCAGCAATACAAAGATTCCAGAGGAGGTCGGGAGATTACCTGGGCTAACTTCTGTCGGGATTTTAAGGCTCATCACATTCCTACAAGTGTTGTCGAGAGCAAGCATGAGGAATTCCGCAATCTCAAGCAAGGCAGGACGTTCCTGATGAAATGAGCATGATCTATCACTTTAGGGGTGGCCTCAGAGAGGATCTGCAGTTAGCTCTCATTCTTGTTGAGCCTACTCAGTTCGATCAGTTCTATAACATGGCCCTCAAGCAAGAAGCTGCTCAGCTCAAGTGTGAGGCTTCAAAGAAGAGAATTATGGATGCAGTTCAATCGTCTTCTTCCTCTCAAGTGGCAGCTAATCAATAGAAGTTCTGGCTTCCTCCGCCTCCTCCGTTTCGTCGGCCCTACCAGCAAAAGAACAAAGGTGGACATGGATCTTCCCACCCACCCAACCAAGGCTATCAGAACAAGTCTCAGACTCAAGCTCCGAGGAAAAGTGGTCCTCCTACTCCTTATCATTGTCCGCTCTCAGAGGTTACTTGCAACAAGTGTCAGCAGAAATGTCACTATGCAAACAAGTGCTTCAACCAAAGGCGCCTTCCGCCTCCTCCTCCTGTGAGGTCTTCAAGCAATGCAGTGGTCAAGCATAATCCCAAGTCTGCAAGGGTGAACATGATGAATGCAACTCAAGCAAAGGATTCTTTAGAAGTGATCATGGGTAATCTCCCAGTTAATGATATTCCTGCAAAAGTCTTATTTGATTCTGGTGCATCGCATTCTTTCATTTCATATCCATTTGCATCGAAGCACAATTTTGACATAGAGGTATTACCTAGAGCATTGCAAGTTGTTTCTCCGGCTAAGCGTTTGAGCTCTAGTATGTTGGTTCCGAATGCCGGTATCAAGATGGGCAACTATAAATTCCTGGCTTCCCCAATTGTTCTCGGTGACTCTGATATTGATCTAATTATCGGCATGGATTGGCTTTCTAAGCACAAGGCCTTCCTTGATTGTGCTGCGAGGGAAATTAAATTGACACACTCTTCTGAGGATGTGATCATCTATGCCGCTCATGATGAAACCATTCGGTTGTTTTCTCTCAATGAGAAGGGCGAGTTAGACGCAATTTCTCATATTCCAGTTGTTTGTGAGTACCAAGATGTCTTTCCAGAAGAGCTTTCGGGTATGCCTCCTCACCGGCCAGTTGAGTTTGTTATCGGTCTTGAGCCCGGTACAGAACCCATTTGCAAGCATCCATACAAGCTTGGGCCAAAGGAGCTGAAAGAATTGAAGAAACAGCTCGATGAACAAGAGCGTTTGGGTCTGATCAGACTGAGTTCATCTTCGTGGGGTTGTGGTGTTCTTTTTGTCCAGAAGAAGGATGGCACGGACCGACTTTGCGTCGATTACTGCCCATTGAACGAGAAGACAATCAAGAATAAGTACCCACTTCCCAACATCAATGAGCTATTCGAGCAACTCAAAGGTGCAAAGGTGTTTTCCAAGCTTGACCTCCATATGGGTTATCATCAGATTCGCATTCGTGAAGAAGATATCCCCAATACAGCATCCAGAACAAGCTTTGGTTCTTATGAATATACTGGCATGTCTTTCGGTCTTGTCAATGCCCCTCCAACATTCTCTCATATGATGAACTTCATCTTCAACCCCTACACCAATGAATTCGTCCTGGTGTATCTCGATGATATCTTGGTGTTCTCCAAGAATAAGAAGGATCATGCCAAACATTTGTGATTGGTGCTCGACAAGCTCAGAGAGTATCAATTCTATGCAAAGTTCTCCAAATGTGAGTTTTGGTGATGAAGTTCTTTACCTTGGCCACATCATCTCCGACAAGGGCATTGTTGTTAATTCGGAGAAGGTTTCCGCAATTGTGAACTAGGAGCCTCCTTAGAATGTCAAGCAAATCCGCAGTTTCCTTGGGCTTGCAAGCTATTGCCGAAGATTTGTTGAGAATTTCTCAAAGATTTCTAAGCCTCTTTCCAACCTCCTCCAGAAGCATGTCAAGTATTCCTGGACTCCTGAGTGTGACGTTGCTTTCAACACTCTCAAAGAGAAACTTGTCACAGCTCCTGTCTTAACTCCTCCTGATGAGTCCAAACCATTTGAAGTTTTCTGCGATGCCTCATTGCAAGGTCTTGGTGCCGTGTTAATGCAAGAGAATAAAGTTGTGGCCTATACTTCTCGTCAGTTAAATCCAAATGAAAGGAACTACCCCACGCACGATCTTGAGTTGGCGGCAGTTGTCCATGCATTAAAAACATGGAGAGATCTCTTGTGGGGAAGGCAAGTGGACATTTTCACCGATCACAAGAGCCTCAAATATATCTTCACTCAACCCAACCTCAACCTCTGGCCAACTCATTGGGTCAAAATGATTCAAGAGTACAATCCAAGTATTGAATACACTCCAAGCAAGGCGAATGTGATTGCAGATGCTTTGAGCAGGAATGCTTATTGCAATAGCTTAATTCTCAAGCCATTCCAACCGGATCTTTGTTAAGCTTTCCACAAGATCAACCTCGAAGTTGTTCTTCAAGGTTCTATTGCCAACCTTCAAGTCACTCCAACTTTGGAAGATCAAATTTGTGAGGCACAACTCCTTGATACCATGGTGAATAAGGTGAAACAGGGTGTTGCCAAGGGCTTACCAACATACAAGTGCTATCGCATTGATGACGAGGACACCTTATTCTTTAAGGACCGGATTGTGGTTCCTAAAGGTGATCTAAGGAAGGTCATAATGAACAAAGCACACAATTCTCTTCTTTCCATTCATCCAGGCAGTTCAAAGATGTACCGTGACCTCAAGCAATCATATTGGTGGGCTCGAATGAAGCGAGAAATTGCTCAATTCGTGAATGAATGTGATGTCTGTCGAAGGGTGAAAGCAGAACATCAACGACCATCTGGTCTCCTCCAACCTCTTGCTATTCCAGAATGGAAGTTTGATCATATCAAAATGGACTTTGTCACTGGCTTTCCAAAGTCCAAGCGTGGGAATGATGCTATCTTCGTTGTCATTGACAAGCTTACAAAAGTGGTTCATTTCCTTCCAATCAAAGAATCTATCACGACAGCTCAGTTGGCAGAGCTATACACCTCCAGAATTGTCTCGTTGCATGGAATTCCGCAATTGATCTCTTCAGACCGCGGAAGAATTTTCACCTCCAAGTTTTGGGACTCCTTCCAGAAGGCCATGGGCACCAACATTCACTTCAGCACGGCTTTCCATCCTCAAACAAGTGGCCAAGTCGAGCGAGTCAATCAAATCCTCGAAGATATGCTTAGAGCTTTTGTCATCTCTTTCGGTATGAAGTGGGAAGATTGTCTCCCATATGCCGAGTTCTCCTACAACAACAGCTTCCAAGCAAGTTCGGGCAAGGCCCCATTTGAAATTCTTTATGGTAGAAAGTGTCGTACTCCTCTCAATTGGTCTGAGACTGGTGAACGCCAACTTCTTGGCAATGACTTGATGACAGAAGCTGAAGAAATTTGTAAAGTCATCCGTGAAAATCTCAAAGCCGCGCAATCGCGCCAGAAGAGTTACTATGATAGTAAGCACCATGACTTGGCTTTCGAGATCGGAGACCATGTCTACCTCTGCGTCTCTCCAATGAAAGGCACTCAACGCTTCAGTATCAAAGGGAAGGTTGCCCTAGATATGTGGGTCCTTTCAAGATCATTGGCAAAAGAGGTGACCTCACCTATCAACTTGAGCTTCCGTCCAACTTCACAAATGTGCACGATGTGTTTCACGTGTCACAGCTTCACAAGTGCTTCAAGACGCCTGAGCGCACTATCAACTTCGAAGATATTGGTCTCCAAGAAGACTTGTCTTATCATGAGAATCCCGTTGACATTCTTGAAGAAACCGAGTACAAAACTCGCAACAAATCGATCAAATTCTTGAAAGTTAAGTGGTCTCACCATTTCGACCGAGAAGCCACCTGGGAGCGTGAGGATCACCTTCGTTCCAAATATTCGGAGTTTTTTCAGTCCTAGATCTCGGGTCAAGACCCTCTTGTAGTGGTGGAGAGTTGTAACGCCCCGGATGTAACACTCCATAATTGTAACTCCAACTCTTGCCATTTACGGCTATGTTATATGTTATATCCTCCGTGGTTGGGTTTTTGTCTTTGTTTTGCATTTTTTTCATGTCATGCATTTCATCTCATGTCACCAGGCGCATCTCACTTGCATTCGTGTTCGTCTCATGCATCCGGTCATTTTCCCTGTTGTCCATTTCGGAATCCGACACTCACACATGCACCCGTTGCACCCCTCAGATCTCGTTTCGTGAGCGGGGAAAAAACATTCTCAGAATGGGCCGAGATTTGTCGAGTAGCCTTGGTACATCATCGGTAGGCCGCCTGTCAAATTTCGTTCTATTTGGAGGTCGTTTGATGCCCCAACGGTTAACCGTGTAACCGCAAAACCCCTCTCTTTGCAGCCCAGCACCCCTCCAAAACAGCCCACTAGCCCATCTAAACCCCCTCCATGCTCTCCGCCGTTGGATCACGATCGTGTGGGCGAAAACCGCACCTCATTTGGACTCTCCTAGCTCCTCCTACCTATAAATATGCCTCTCACCCCGAAAATTGCGGATCAAACCCTAGCCACCACCTCCTCCGCGACACTGGACACGTCCACTCCGACCGGATGCGTCCGCCGCCGTGGCCCGCACCAATCAGCCGCCACCACATGTCCACTGCGCTGCCCCACTGCCGGTGGCCCGTCGGGCCCAAGCGCGGCCCTCCCAGCCCGCGCGCCCAAGCGGGCCACCGCCCGCTTCGCGCCGCCGCCTGACCTCGCCTTCCCATGCGCCGGTCGCCGTCTGACCTCGCCTTCCACCGCGCCGCCGCCGGACCATCGCTGCCGACGACCACGAGCTCGCCAGCCCTTCACTGCCGCCCGGTCGCCTCCTCATCGCCGGCCTCGCCGCCGTTGTGACGCCCCAAGACCGGAGCTCCAGATGCCTTCCATGTTTTCCGAGTTTCGTTGTGTGATTTGTTTTTGCTTGTTGCATTCTTCATTGCATCATGTGCATTGCATCATCATGTTTTCAAAACTTGCATTCGTCCGGGTTCCCCAGTCTCGTCCATTGTCCGTTCTGAGTCCAGACACACTTGCACGCGCCCGCGGCACGTCCGAAAGATTATTTTATAAGGGGCCAGAAAATTTTCTCGGAATGGGTTGAAAGTTGGCGTGCGGTCTTATTATAGTGTAGACAGGACGCCTACCAAGTTTCATCGCATTCGGAGTTCGTTTGATAGCCCAACGGATAACTATAGCGACAATATAGTCGGTCAAATCGTCGGACGTTTTCGGTCTCCGAAAACAGCCGCCGGGTCTCTCTCTCAGCTCGAGACCATCTACACAGTCCACTACCTACCGCCAGGCCTAACCTAAGCTCTCTCGTCAGCCCGCGAACCTCCTCACGCGCGCGTCCGAAAGCTGCCCTGGACCCGACCCAGGCAGTCATCACCGTTGGATTCGAATCATCCCCAAACATCTACAAAACATCACCATTTTCTTATTCGGACTCCCTAGCCTATTTTTTCCTGACCGACCGATTTTGATCGGAGGGTCAAGATAGCCCCTAACCTAATCCGCAGGCCTATATATAAACTAATCCAACCCTAATCTTTAGGAGGTTTGTCCCATCAGTCTCGTCCCCGCCGCCAGCCATCCACCCACTTGCTTCCCACCTTGGGATCCTCCCAGATCCATCCCAGGCCAACCACCGTCTCCCCTCGATCCATCCACCCAACCACACCGCAGCCTTCCCCGGTGCTCGATCCATTCTGAATCGAGGAAACACCCATGTTCAAGCACAACCCCGAGCCACTCCCGCGCCCGATGGCATCCGCCCCATGCCCGCAACCCTCATGCGAGCCGGCGAGCTCCTCTGCTTGAGCCGGCGACCAACCCGCAGGCCACGCCCTCCGGCGACCCCACCGTCGGCAACAACGTCCAGGGTCAGCCTCGTCCTGCTCCTCTCCTCCCCTGTCTCTCTCCCTTCCCTAACGCTCTCTCTCTCACGTCTCTCTCTCCCTGTATTTGCTGCAGCAAGGAACCGTCGCCGTCAAATTCTTGCCGGGAGCGTCGCCGCCCGGATTTGGCTGTCTCCGCGTCGTCCGCGCCCCTGCCTCGCCATGGACGCGCCTCCCTCACTCCAGCTCCACCGCTGCCTGCGTCTTCGCCAAGACTTGTCGCCGCCGCGCCTACATCGCCTGGAGATGCCGTGCCCTGTCCTGCTCCCGTTGACCGAGCTCAACTCTGCGTCCCTGCAGAAGCCCGCGCCAAGTCCCTCGCCTCGCCGCCCCTTTGCCCCGCTCGCCGGAGTTATACTGCCCCGCCTGCGCCAAACGCCCTGCTACCCTGCATCGAGCAGAGTTGCCGCTGGCCTGCATCGCCTCCTCCCGCACGCCTCCCATCGCCGTAGTGTGGACCTCCTGCGCCAAGTCCGCCGTTGTCCCATCGCCGGAGGCCGCCATCCTGCGCCTGGAGCCGCGCCCCTCCGCCGTATCTTCCTCGCCGTCGCACTCCTGTTCCAGGGCCGCTCCTCTGTTTTTGTTCAAGCAGCAACGAGCTAGAGCGCCCGCGTTGACCGCGCCGCCAGCATGCTGGGCCACCGCTCGCCTTCACCCGCATCAGCCCAGCAGCGCCAAGGCCGTGCCAAGCCTGCGGGGCCTCTCCACCAGCCGGGCCGAGGCCCATGGTGAGGCCACCCCCGTGCGCCCTCCTTTTTTTCCTTTTCTTTTTTCCCATAGTTGGGTCAGATCTCAGATTCGGCCCATATCCTTTTTTCCTGCCTCTGCGATTTAGCTATTATTCCAGGGAGTGCAGTTTTTCAGAAAAGTCCCTAGAGTTCATGCATTTAATAACTCATCAACTATACATCATATGTTAAAACATTATATATGAAAAATGCTTAGAATTATGTGTAGGTTAATTATATGCCACTTTCAATCATATTAAAATGTTTAAAATGATGTTTGCATGTATTTTGCCTATTACCATGCTAAAATGCTTTAATTCATAACTAAATAACCGTAGCTCCAATTTTAATAAACTTTATATGTAAATGGGGTAGAAAAATGCCTAGTTTAACATGGTGTATTTACTTTGCATGTTTAATAACTCTAAAATTGTGTTTAGGGCAGAACAGTTCCAAATTCATAATTATCCACATGAGGATTTTTCGGAATTGTTGTTTGTTGTTTCCGGCCTCATTTAAACTTGACTAGATAGTTAGTTTATGTATGCTTCACCTCTTGCCATGTAAATGAACATTTAATATTGTTGGGTACATAAACGAGATCAAACTAAATAACTTGAATGTGGTGTTCCGTCAATATGCAACTCGTTGCATATTGAGCTCCACTTAACTTGTAGGATTGTTTGTGCATTTTGCCATGCCATGCCTCATTAAAACCGTACATGCATCATACTTGGTTGTGCATCATGACATGTTTATGTGGTGGTTGTTTACTATGTTGTTTGCTTCTTCCCGGTGTTGCTTCTTCGGTTTGGTTCTGATAACATCGCGTTTGTGAGGATTCGTTCGACTACGACCGTTTATCTTCTTCATGGACTCGTTCTTCTTCCTTGCGGGATCTCAGGCAAGATGACCATACCCTCGAAATCACTTCTATCTTTGCTTGCTAGTTGCTCGCTCTTTTGCTATGCCGCGATACCTACCACTTGCTATATCATGCCTCCCATATTGCCATGTCAAGCCTCTAACTCACCTTGTCCTAGCAAACCGTTGTTTGGCTATGTTACCGCTTTGCTCAGCCCCTCTTATAGAGTTGTTAGTTGCAGGTGAAGATGGAGTTTGTTCCATGTTGGAACATGGATATGTTGGGATATCACAATATCTCTTATTTAAATTAATGCATCTATATACTTGGTAAAGAGTGGAAGGCTCGGCCTTATGCCTGGTGTTTTGTTCCACTCTTTCCGCCCTAGTTTCCGTCATACCGGTCTTATGTTCCTTGATCTTGCGTTCCTTACACGGTTGGGTGTTATGGGGACCCCTTGACAGTTCGCTTTGAATAAAACTCCTCCAGCAAGGCAACCTTGGTTTTACCATTTGCCTCACCACCACCTACTTTTCCCTTGGGAGTCGCACTCCCGAGGGTCATCTTTATTTTAACCCCCTCGGGCCAGTGCTTCTCTAAGTGTTGGTCCAACCTGAGCGATGTCCGGTGCCCCCTGGGCAACCAGGGTCTATGCCAACCCGATGTCTTGCTCATCCGGTGTGCCCTGAGAACGAGATATGTGCAGCTCCTATCAGAATTTGTCGGCACATCCGGGCGGCTTTGCTGGTCTTGTTTTACCATTGTCGAAATGTCTTGTAACCGGGATTCCGAGCCTAATCGGGTCTTCCTGGGAGAAGGAATATCCTTCGTTGACCATGAGAGCTTCTAATGGGCTAAGTTGGGACACCCCTGTAGGGTTTTTGAACTTTCGAAAGTTGTCCCCGCAGTTATGGGCAGATGGGAATTTGTTAATATCCGGTTATAGAGAACTTGACACTTAACTTGATTAAAATGCATCAACCACGTGTGTAGCCGTGATGGTCTCTTCTCGGCGGAGTCTGGGAAGTGAACACGGATCTTGTGTTATGCTTGAATGTAAGTAGCTTCAGGATCACTTCTTGATCTCTTCTAGTTCACGATCGTGCATTGCTTCTCTTCTCGCACTCATTTGCGTAAGTTAGCCACCATATATGCTAGTGCTTGCTGCAACTCCACCTCACTACCTTTTTCCTACCCATAAGCTTAGTCTTGATCTCGCGGGTGTGAGATTGTTGAGTCCTTGTGGCTCACAGATACTTCCAAACAGTTGTAGGTGCCGATGATACCAGTGCAGATGACGCAACCCAGCTCAAGTGGGAGCTCAATGAAGACCTTTTCGTTGTTGTGTTTCGTTTTCCTTTTAATCAGTAGTGGAGCCCAGTTGTGGCCATCGGGGATCTTTTGCATTAGGGGTTGTCTTTCTTTCTTTGGTTCCGTAGTCGGACCTTGATTGTATCTGGATGATGTAATGCTATATTTATGTATTGTGTGAAGTGGCGATTGTAAGCCAACTCTTTATCCCTTTCTTATTCAGTACATGGGATGTTTAAAGATTACCCCTCTTGTGTCATGCCTACTATGCGGTTATGCCTCTAAGTCGTGCTCCGACATGTGGGAGATATAGCCGCATCGTGGGTGTTACAGTCGTCCAGATCCGGCGGCCCGCGCCCGCCTCCGGCTGCCCCTGCTACTCCGTCCGCCCGCACGCCCAACTCCGGAGAGATCTGCCGCCACCTCGTTTTCCATGCCTGGGTCAAACCCTAGATCTGGAGGTGACGATTTTCTCTAAGTCCCTGAATTCCTATCTTATGTGCACATGTTTGACATGCCATATCTCCGTGCCCGTAGCTCCGATTTGCGCATATGATATATCGAAATGTTCATCTTGTGATGCTCTTCATGTTAGTGTCACTTGCATGCATGTTATTATCCATATTGATGCCCTAATCTTCGTTGCAAAAGTGCTAAATGATGTTGTCTGCTGGTATTCATCATAACTTGTTGATTTGTCATTTTCATAGCATTATGTGTGTGCATCCTTTGAGCATCATGTTTACATGTTTTAGGAGCATCTTCATGCCATATTTACAGTGGTGCAAGCCTTGTATTTTTACGAGCTCTATGGTGACTAGCACAAGCATGCAAACTTGCCCACATCATGTTGCTGATTTCATACACTTAGTATTTCTGCCAAGTCGTTTCCTGGTACATTATGTTGCTATGTTGACTTGTTGCCACTAGTAGATCCATGCATATTTTGGTGAACTTCAGTAAGAGTGTTTTGAAGATATGGTTATGCTCTACCCATTCATGCCTCTAGTTGTAATTATGGGGTAGTGTAGCTTGTCATTACCATGCTCTACTTTTGCTAAATATTGTTGTTGTCAGTTTGTTAACAGGAAGTTCATTTTTTCCATGTGTTTTGCTAGTGATCCATGCACCCTATGACTATGCTATTGCCATGTTTAGCTTCATAAGTGTGTCTTCTTACTGTTGGTTACCTTGAGATGCCATGAAATTCTTTGTGGTGAGTGGCATGAGCTTGCAAAGTTGCTATCATCAATCCGTTTCTGCCATGCCATGTTTTTCTACTCAGTATGAAACTGTTCATATCACTTGCCATGTTTGCATTGATGCTACCATCTTTTCTGTGCATTTTTGGCTAAAGTTCAGTAAGGGAGTTTTGTTCATTTCCTTTAGTACTAGCATGCCATGGCTTGTTTGCCATGATATGTTCTTGTAGCATGTTGTTTGCTAGCTCTAAACATTGCTACCTGATGTTGTTTATGCCATGTTTAGTATTTTCACAAAGTCTGTGAAACTGTTGTCATTTGCATTTTTGCCATGTTGTTTTAGGCTTGTTCTAGTGAGTTCTAGCAGGAGCTCGGTGTTCATGATTTGTAGGGATTGACATGTACTTCACTGCCATGTGCTTTGTTGATTTATTGGAATGTTGTAGCATAGTTTCGTGATGCATCTTAAGTGCTATGATGTTGGTAGGTGCAGTTTTGCGTCGTTTTTGTTTTGCTCGCCATTTGCAAACCGTGTATCCATTTCCAGTGATCTTTATATTGATTTTGACCGAAATCACTCAATCTTTCCAATGGCATACTTGGTTTTCCAAGTTTATGCCATGATCATCCTTTTCCTTTCGGAGTACCCATATGCATTGCACATCATATCTTGCATTCCATGCCATGACTTGCATCATGTTGCTTGTGCATTGCACCGCGATTGATTGTTGTTCTGTTGCTTGTGATCTTGCTTTGGGTAGAGCCGGGAGACGAGTTCATGAACGAGGATCCTATTGAGTATGTTTACAAGGAGCAAGCTTTCGACAACCCTGAGAACTTTGCAGGCAAGATGATCATTACCCCCGATATCACTTCTATCTTTGCTTGCTAGTTGTTCGCTCTATCGCTATGTCGCACTACCTACCACTTGTTTATGATGCCTCCCATATTGCCATGTCAAGTCTCTAACCCACCTTCCTAGCAAACCGTTGATTGGCTATGTTACCACTTTTGCTCAGCTCCTCTTATAGTGTTGCTAGTTGCGAGTGCCTTGCAGGTTGTTCCTTGTTGGAACATGGATATGTTGGGATATCACAATATCTCTTATTTAATTAATGCATCTATATACTTGGCAAAGGGTGGAAGGCTTGGCCTTTTGCTAGGTGTTTTGTTCCACTCTTGGCATCCTAGTTCCGTCATACCGGTGTTATGTTCCTTGATTTTGCGTTCCTTACGCGGTTGGGGCTATGGGACCCCCTTGACAGTTCGCTTTGAATAAAAATCCTCCAGCAAGGCCCAACCTTGGTTTTACCATTTGCTAATAACAACTAAAATTTGCCTAGGGAGTAATTAACCCGAGGATTTCTTAATCAACCCCCCCCCCCCGGGGGCCAGTGCTCCTCTGAGTGTTGGTTCGAACCGGGCAGCCTGCGGGGCCACCTCGGGGAAACTCGAGGGTTGGTTTTACTCGTAGCTTGTCCCATCCGGTGTGCCCTGAGAATGAGATATGGGCAGCTCCTATCGGGATTTGTCGGCACATTCGGGCGGTCTTGCTGGTCTTGTTTGACCATTGTTGAAATGTCTTGTAACCGGGATTCCGAGACTGATCGGGTTATTCTGGGAGAAGGAATATCCTTCGTTGATCGTGAGAGCTTGTGATGGGCTAAGTTGGGACACCCCTGCAGGGTATAAACATTCGAGAGCCGTGCCTGTCGTGGTTCTAAGTCTGACAGTAGAGTGGGGGGTAGGTATGAAGAGGCAAGGTCCTAGCTATGGAGAGGTTGTAAGCACAAGAGATGTACGAGTTCAGGCCCTTCTCGGAGGAAGTAAAAGCCCTACGTCTCGGAGCCCGGAGGCGGTCGAGTGGATTATGTGTATATGAATTACAGGGTGCCGAACCCTTCTACCTGTGGAGGGGGGTGGCTTATATAGAGTGTGCCAGGACCCCAGCCAGCCCACGTAGGAGAGGGTTTAAGGTGCGTTAAGTCCGGGGCGTTACTGGTAACGCCCCACATAAAGTGTCTTTACTATCATAAAGTCTACTTAATTACAGACCGTTGCAGTGCAGAGTGCCTCTTGACCTTCTAGTGGTCGAGTGAGTCTTCGTGGTCGAGTCCTTCAAGTCAGTCGAGTGAGTCCCTTGTAGGTCGACTGGAAGGTGATCTCTTCTAAGGATGTCCCTGGGCAGGGTACTTAGATCAGGTCTGTGACCCTACCCTAGGTACATGACTCCATCATTAGCCCCCGAATGGATTGAGGCTTGAGTGATGAAGGAGTTGATGTTGTTTCCGATTAGCCTTCGCATGCTAGTCGTGCGTTGCTTTGAACCAAAAAATCTCTTTGTTGATAGTGAGCAACTTTTCTTCAGTCGACTCGATCCATTCTTTTTCTTCGTCGAGTGATCTTTTGGACTTCGCTGATTTCCGAGCGACGGATCGCAGGGAATCCCGCGTCTGGCAGACTGATCTGCCGTTCGCGGATTCCGCGGGATACGGAATTTGGGGGAGCGCGCGAAGCGGAGCGGTCCGCGGCGCTCGGATGGGACGGGGCATAGACGCCTCGATCCCCGCGCCGCTTTTTTCGCCACGTATCACGCTCGCGCAACTGTTTCAGGATATGATTAGATCGACCGGGCCCACCTGTCATCCACTCGGAAGGGATCTTATAAATGCGCCCGGCGAGGGTTTTTTGAACAGTGCCTCAGCATTCTCCCTCTGCTCCCTTCGTCTCCGCCCAACGCGCTCGCTCTCGCCTCCGCACAACCTCTCCTCGCGCGCCTCGCCGGTAGCCATGGTCAAGGAGAAGACGGCGGCGCTGGAACGCGCGAAGAAGGCGTCGGCGACGGAGAAGGCGAAGGGGAGATCCACCAGCCGCGGCGGGTCTTCGTCTAGATCTCGCCTGCCGAAAGGCTGGGTCCAGGGAGATTGGATCCAGTCGACCATCACGGAGAAGGATCTCCTCGACATGGCCAACGAGGGCCTGATCCCTCATGGAGCTGCGAGGCTTCCGGGGAAAGAGTGGCAGCCCCAGCCAGAAGAGGGTGAGTGCGTGCTTCTGGCTACCCATGTCGACCGCGGATTCTCTTTGCCGCCGAGCATTTTCTTTCGTGGTTTCTTGAACTTCTTTGGAGCGCAACTCCACCACTTCACCCCGAATTCTATCGCCTATCTTGCCGCGTTTGTGTCCATGTGTGAGAGTTTTCTGGGTTGTCGACCGCATTGGGGCTTGTTCAAGCACATATTCACGTGTCGCTCTCAGACCGTGAAGAAGGCGAGCCCAGGCGACGAAAAAACCCGAGTTGTCCAAATGTGTGGGGGTCTGGGGATCCAGGTGAGGAGCAAGAGCACCTTCCCAGCCATGACATTTCCCGAGTCAGTCAGAGGCTGGCAGTCGACCTGGTTCTACTGCCAGGATCAGTCGACGCCGGGACAGTCGAGTGGACTCCCTCAATTCACCATGGACCGAGTGAACAAGCCCTCCTCTCTGAAGGTGATTCCGGAGGAGAAAGCTGACGTGAAGATGCTGATGGAGCGTGTAGTTCAGTTGGTTCGGGATGGAGTGACGGGTATGGATCTCCTGGAGGTTTTCCTTAGGCGTCGTATCCAGCCTCTTCAATTCCGGAGCCATTGCATGTGGTTGTACTGCGGGACTGAGGATGTGACTCGGGTCAATCCAGAAACAGTCGACGATGCCACTCTGGAAAGGTGGATGGCCGCTGTTACTGGGAACAAGGATAACCCTCGCGGAGCCAGAAGGATTCCTCCACTCGACTGCCACAGTGATCCAAACAAGGTATGTCTGCTCCACTTCCCATTGTATTCTCGTCATATTTATTTCTGTTTTCCCTGCCGATCGGTCGACTGATCTTTGTCTGGATGTCTATCAGGCCCTCACTGAGCTGTACTCGATGCCCAACGGAGCACAAGCTCCGACTGAGGAGGGAGAAGCGAGCGGGGGCGAGAGCCAGGAGGAGGAGTGGGACTCGGACGCCGCTGAGGATGATGATGATGACGATGACACTGATGACGATAATGATGATGTTGATGAGGACGAGGAAGAGGAGGAGGAGGAGGTTGCACCACCGCGCTCGGAAAGGCGGTCGAAGCTTGTCCATGACCCTGCGACTGAACGTGGCAAGGGGGTTGCGACTGTCACTCAGTCGACCAAGCGCCCTCGGACCACCTCTCCGGCGCCGACTGAAAAGGCGTCGAAGCAGCCCAGGGCGGCCCCGTCAAAGCCGACCAAGCACCTGCCGAAGATGAAGGTGTCCATCCCCACCATATCAGGGTAATCATGTTGCTTAAGTCTTCTTGTTTTGCGTGAACTTTATCTCTGGTTGGCGCTGGAGTTAGTCGACTGACTCTTTGGAGTTGCAGTGCTGCTACTTCTGAGACCTCAGCCCGGGCTGACGATCATGAGATGGAGGACGCAGCAACCTCAAAACCTGGTACTATACTCTTAACCCCGTTTCTAGTCGACTGACTCATGATCTCTAATTCTGATTCTTTTCTGTAGCTCCATCCAATGTTGTTATCACTCTCCCTGATGATGATGAAGATGAGGAACCGCTGAAGCACAGAATGAGGAGGAAAGCGTCTGCCAGCAGGGTGCCCCAGGATGTGACGGTGCCTGAGACTCTGGTCGCGGAGGAGGAGAACACCACTCGACACACTGTGTCCTTCGCAGATCCGCTGACGAGTGCTCCGCAACCCTCCCTCTTCACGACGCACCACGTCCCAGAGGACCAAGCTGGCGCCGCGAAGGAGGCGATACGCCAGGCAGGTATCATGATGGAGCAGTTGAAGACCATCCGGGATGCGAGCCAGGCAGCTTACGACGCCAGTTCCGCCCTTCAAAGGAATGTTCAGGTCAGTCGACCACCACTTGTTCTGTTAGGATATGCTATCAAAAACTTTTCTTTCCAGAATTTATAGTAGTCACCCACTGGGTGTGTCGATTTAAACTCCGTGTTAGCGGGGGCACGCTGAGTGCACCCGCTGGGTGTAGTCCCCAAGGCTAAGGTCGACTGCTGGCAGTCGGCCTTAGGCTTTATAATTTCAGTCTCTCCGTCATTCGACTACGGCGAATGGATTTCGCAAACCGGTGGGGGCACGCTGAGTGCACCCACTGGGTGTAGTCCCCGAGACTGTGGTCGACTGCTGGCAGTCGGTTACAGTCTTAAAGAATACATCTTGTTTTTTTTTGAGGTCGACTGGTCGACTCTGTCTTCAATAGGATTAGTGGGGGCACGCTGAGTGCACCCACTGGGTGTAGTCCCCAAGGCTAAGGTCGACTGCTGGCAGTCGGCCTTAGGCTTTATAATTTCAGTCTTTCCGTCATTCGACGATGGCGACTGGATTTCGCAAACCGGTCGACTGGTCGACTCTGTCTTCAATAGGATTAGTGGGGGCACGCTGAGTGCACCCACTGGGTGTAGTCCCCGAGACTACGGTCGAATGCTTGGATTCGGCTGTAGTCTTAGAAACGCGTGATTTTTCCTTTTCCACTCGGAAGTGAATTATCTTTGACATTTAGTCGATTGGTTCTTCGCAGAACTCCTGTGACCTTGCGGCTCGCTACACTGAACTGGAAAACAAGCACATTCAGCTCGAGCTGAATTTGAAGCTGGTTCAGGAGAATCTGACGAAGGCAAAGGAGGAGACCGAAGGTATGTTTGGTGAGACCTCGACGACTGCTTTTTCCCTTCATTTGTTTCAAAATCTGATCTTGCTGTAACTTGCAGGTAAGGTGAGGGAGGCCCAAAGGAAAAAAGACCTTGAACTAGCTGAGAGGATCAAGCTTGCCGACGAGAAGTTAGCTTCAGTTACCAAGCTTGAACAAGAAAATACCAATCTGAAAGCTGCTCTTGAGAAGAAAAATGATCTGGAGGCCTTCCTGAGTGGTCTTGCCAAGAAGCTGTTTCTTATGCTTGAAGGTAAACCTTCAACAATCACTTTCAACTGTGGTTTTTTTCATTCGACCATTGCTTTGACTCGGTGATCGTCCTTGCAGAATTTTGTCAAAACTTTGAAGAAGAGACTAGCCGGCTGGAACCAAACCTTGACCCCGTCAATTCTCCGGTGAACGACGAAGTTGCCATGAATGTTTTCCGACTGGAGTCCCGTGTTGCAGCTGCCGTGGACTATCTTGCAAGGCTGAAGGTCGCCACATCTCGCATCGACTCAACGCTCTGGCCCGGGGAGACACTCCAGAACGACCTCGAGTCGCTGATGGCTCGTTTGAACGCTGTCCCTGGTCGAGTGCAGGAGTGGAAAAAGTCCTCGGCTCGGTGTGGTGCAGATGTTGCTCTGTGTCTGGCCCGAGTCCACTGCAAAGATGCGCGAGAAGACAAGCTGGCTGCCCTCCGAGTGGCCAACACCAAGAAACACGACTTCAGGTCCTTTATGGAAACTTTCCTTGCTGCTGCCACTCGGATCGCAGATGGAATTGATCTTGATGAGTTTGTTGCACCTTCCAGCCCTCCACAGGAGGGGTAAAAAACTTCTTCTAAGCTCGACGCTTTAAATTTGCCTCGGTATGCCGAGTGGAGTTGTAACCGATAAACCTTAACAGGCTTAGCGCCTGAGCACTTTCGGTTCCTTTAGGTATCGATCTGAACTTGAATTTGGTGTTTGAATATGATTGCTTTTGGCTCGAAATGTCTTTTGCAGGTTCAAAGCAAGACGCTCACTGCAGTCGACTTATTCCTTAATCCACTTAGGCGAGCGCTGGGCTGCAGCTAAGCCTCCCGAGTGAGAGGTTTGCTCTTCACTCGGTAGGATTTCTATATCTTAGGCGAGCACTGGGCTGCAGCTAAGCCCCCGAGTGAGAGGTTTGCTCTTCACTCGGTAGGATTTTTATATCTTAGGCGAGCACTGGGCTGCAGCTAAGCCCCCGAGTGAGAGGTTTGCTCTTCACTCGGTAGGATTTTTATATCTTAGGCGAGCACTGGGCTGCAGCTAAGCCCCCGAGTGAGAGGTTTGCTCTTCACTCGGTAGGATTTTATATCTTAGGCGAGCACTGGGCTGCAGCTAAGCCCCCGAGTGAGAGGTTTGCTCTTCACTCGGTAGGATTTTTATATCTTAGGCGAGCACTGGGCTGCAGCTAAGCCCCCGAGTGAGAGGTTTGCTCTTCACTCGGTAGGATTTTTATATCTTAGGCGAGCACTGGGCTGCAGCTAAGCCCCCGAGTGAGAGGTTTGCTCTTCACTCGGTAGGATTTTTATAATCTTAGGCGAGCACTGGGCTGCAGCTAAGCCCCCGAGTGAGAGGTTTGCTCTTCACTCGGTAGGATTTTTATAACTTAGGCGAGCACTGGGCTGCAGCTAAGCCCCGAGTGAGAGGTTTGCTCTTCACTCGTAGGATTTTTATAACTTAGGCGAGCACTGGGCTGCAGCTAAGCCCCCGAGTGAGAGGTTTGCTCTTCACTCGGTAGGATTTTGATAACTTAGGCGAGCACTGGGCTGCAGCTAAGCCCCCGAGTGAGAGGTTTGCTCTTCACTCGGTAGGATTTTGATACTTAGGCGAGCACTGGGCTGCAGCTAAGCCCCGAGTGAGAGGTTTGCTCTTCACTCGGTTAGGATTTTTATAACTTAGGCGAGCACTGGGCTGCAGCTAAGCCCCCGAGTGAGAGGTTTTGCTCTTCACTCGGTAGGATTTTTATATCTTAGGCGAGTACTTGGACTGCAGCTAAGCCTCCGAGTGGAAGTCTGGCTTACCACTCGGTAGGATTTTTATAACTTAGGCGAGTACTTGGACTGCAGCTAAGCCTCCGAGTGGAAGTCTGGCTTACCACTCGGTAGGATTTTATTTAATCTTAGGCGAAACGGATTCGCAGCTAAGCCTCCGAGTGGGAGTCTGGCTCACCACTCGGTAAGGATTTTTACAAACTTAGGCGAAACGGATTCGCGGCTAAGTCACCCACTGAGGGGAAAATTTTATTGGACAAAAATAAAAAGTGACAAAAATTATGGAGGAACTATGACACTATTATTTTGAAATCCATGAACTACAGGAGTACTTTATTGCAACTCATCCGAGTGATAAACTTAAGTGTAAAATGGGCGGAGTAGTTCCGCGTTCCAAGCTCGGGGCTCGTCGATATTATGTTCGACGTTGTAAAGACGGTATGCCCCGTTGTGGAGAACTTTGGTGACGATGAAGGGTCCTTCCCAAGAAGGAGCAAGCTTGTGTGGTTTCTTCTGATCCACTCGGAGAACTAAATCTCCTTCCTGGAAGGCTCGACCCCTCACATTTCTGGCGTGGAAACGACGCAAATCTTGTTGGTAGATGGTCGATCGGATCAGAGCCATCTCCCTTTCTTCCTCTAAAAGGTCGACTGCGTCCTGCCGCGCTTGTTCAGCTTCTGCTTCGTTGTAGATCTCAACTCGAGGAGCATTGTGGAGAAGATCACTCGGCAAGACTGCTTCAGCTCCGTAGACCAAGAAGAATGGAGTTCTTCCGGTCGACCGATTAGGTGTGGTCCGCAGTCCCCAAAGCACCGAGGGAAGTTCGTCGACCCAAGCTCCAGCTGCATGCTTGAGATCACGCATCAGTCGGGGTTTCAATCCCTTGAGAATCAGACCATTGGCTCGCTCTGCTTGTCCATTCGACTGCGGATGGGCGACTGAAGCGTAGTCGACTCGTGTGCCTTGAGAGTTGCAGAAATCCCTGAATTCTTCCGAGTCAAAGTTCGACCCATTATCCGTAATGATGCTGTGCGGGACTCCATATCTGAATATCAGTTCCCTGATGAAGCTAACAGCAGCACCGGCGTCAAGGTTCTTGATTGGTTTAGCCTCAATCCACTTGGTGAACTTGTCGACTGCCACCAGTACATGCGTGAAGCCACTTCGCCCTGTTCTCAAAGGACCGACCATGTCCAACCCCCATACTGCGAAAGGCCAGACGAGTGGAATGGTCTTCAGAGCTGATGCAGGCTTGTGCGACATATTAGAGTAGAACTGACATCCCTCGCACTTATCCACTATCTCCTTTGCCATCTCATTCGCCTTTGGCCAGTAAAATCCGGCTCGGTATGCTTTGGCCACGATGGTCCGAGAGGACGCATGATGACCACAGGTTCCCGAGTGGATATCATTGAGGATGATTCGACCTTCTTCTGGTGTTATGCACTTCTGACCAACTCCAGTCGCGCTTTCTCTATATAGCTGTCCTTTGATTACGGTAAAGGCTTTAGATCGACGGACGATCTGTCGAGCCTCTTCCTCATCCTCCGGGAGCTCTTTTCTCAGGATATACGCGATATACGGAACTGTCCAGTCGGGAATGACCACCAAGACCTCCATGACCAAGTCGACTACTGCTGGGACTTCAACCTCAGTCGGATCTGTGGCACTCTTGGGCTGTGGAGCTTCTTCGGTGAAAGGATCTTCTTTGACTGACGGAGTGTGTATATGCTCCAAGAACACACCACTCGGAATGGCTCCTCTCTTGGAACCTATCTTTGCTAGATCATCAGCTGCTTGATTTTTCAGTCGGGGTATATGATGGAGCTCCAACCCCTCGAACTTCTTTTCCAGCTTCCTCACTGCACTGCAGTATCCAGTCATGGCTGGGCTTCTCACGTCCCACTCCTTCATCACTTGGTTGACCACTAAATCCGAGTCGCCATAGACCATCAGGCGACGGACGCCGAGTGAAATGGCCATGCGCAATCCGTATAAGAGGGCCTCATACTCTGCCTCATTGTTGGAGGAATCAAAGTGAATCTGGAGCACATATCTGAGCTTATCTCCTCTGGGGGAAACCAGGACAACCCCAGCACCGGAACCATTCAACATCTTAGAGCCATCAAAAAACATGGTCCAATGCTCCGAGTGAACTTCAGTCGGCTGCTGCTGTTCAATCCACTCGGCGAGGAAATCTGCTATTGCCTGGGACTTAATGGCTTTCTTTGCCTCAAACTTGATATCAAGGGGAAGAAGTTCAATCGCCCATTTAGCCACTCGACCAGTTGCATCTCTGTTGTGCAAAATCTCTGATAGTGGAGCGTCGCTGACGACTGTGATGGAATGATCAGAGAAATAATGAGCAACCTTCTTTGTGGTCATGTATATTCCATACACAAGCTTCTGATAATGAGGATATCTTTGCTTGGATGGAGTCAAGACTTCAGACAAATAATACACTGGGCGCTGAACTTTGAAAGCTTTTCCTTCTTCTTCCCGCTCGACCGTAAGCACAGTACTGACGACTTGTCCTGTGGCTGCGATATAAAGCAACAGAGGCTCTTTGCTGATTGGAGCAGCAAGCACCGGCTGGGTGGAGAGCAGAGCTTTTAGCTCGGCAAACGCTGCATCAGCTTCTGGAGTCCACTCGAACTTGTCTGCCTTCTTCATCAGTCGGTAAAGAGGCAATGCCTTTTCACCGAGTCGTGAGATGAATCGACTTAATGCGGCCAAGCATCCAGTAAGCTTCTGGACATCGTGCACTCGCACAGGGCGTTTCATTCGGAGAATAGTGCCGATCTTCTCTGGATTAGCGTCGATCCCTCGCTCGGAAACGAGAAAACCGAGTAACTTGCCACCAGGAACTCCGAATGTGCACTTTGATGGATTGAGCTTGATATCATACCTTCTGAGGTTGGCAAATGTTTCGGCGAGGTCAGCGAGCAGGTCGGAACCTTTTCGTGACTTGACGACGATATCATCCATATACGCTTCCACATTCCGACTGATTTGAGTGAGTAGACACTTCTGAATCATTCGCATAAATGTGGCTCCGGCATTCTTGAGGCCGAATGGCATGGTGATATAGCAGAAGCACCCGAATGGAGTGATGAAAGCTGTTTTTACCTCGTCGGGTCCGTACAGACGGATCTGGTGGTACCCGGAGTAGGCGTCTAGAAAAGACAATCTCTCGCATCCCGCGGTCGAGTCAACAATTTGATCTATGCGAGGGAGAGGAAAATGATCTTTCGGGCAGGCCCGGTTGATGTGCTTGAAATCAATGCACATTCGGAGTGATTTGTCCTTCTTAGGAACCATGACGACATTAGCGAGCCACTCGGAGTGGTATATCTCTCGGATAAATCCTGCCGCCAACAGTCGAGCCACTTCCTCACCAATGGCTTTTCTCTTCTGGACGGCGGACCGCCGAAGATGCTCTTTGACTGGTTTTGCAGATGAGTCGACTCTTAGGCGATGCTCAGCCAGTCCCCTGGGAACACCTGGCATGTCAGCGGGCTTCCATGCAAAAATGTCCCAGTTCTCACGGAGGAACTGGATGAGCGCTTCTTCCTATTTCGGGTCGAGTGTTGTGGAGATGTGGGTCGGAGCTGCATCGGGGTCGGTCGGGTGAATGTGAACAGGCTTCGTCTCACCGGACGACTGAAATGCAGATTCTGTGGCGGGTTTCTTGGATCGCAGCAAGTCACTCGGATCTGCGTTTTGCTTGTATTCTTCGAACTCGACCGCTGTCACCTGGGAATCAGCAATCTTTGAGCCCTTCTGAAAGCACTCTTCTGCCTTTTTCCGATCACCGGTGACAGTGATCACTCCTTTGGGGCCGGGCATCTTCAATTTGAGGTACACGTAACATGGTCGAGCCATGAACCGTGCATAAGCTGGTCTCCCCAAAATGGCATGATATGCACTCTGAAAATCCACGACCTCAAACGTCAACTTCTCTTTGCGAAAATGTTTCGAATCACCAAACACCACGTCCAGAGCTATTTGGCCGAGTGACTCGGCTTTCTTCCCTGGTATAACTCCATGAAAGCTCATGTTACTGGTGCTCAGTCGGGACATCGGAATGCCCATTCCTTTCAGTGTGTCTGCATACAACAAATTCAGCCCGCTACCACCGTCCATCAGCACCTTTGTCAGTCGAGTGCCTTCGACAACTGGATCGACCACCAAAGCTTGCCTCCCAGGGGTGGCAATATGAGTCGGGTGATCAGATTGGTCGAATGTGATGGGTGTTTGGGACCATTTCAAATAATTTGCTTTTGCTGGGGTAACCATGTTCACCTCACGGTTAATGACTTTCAATCGACTCTTGCTTTCCGCATCTGCAAAGATCATCAGAGTGGAGTTGATATGCGGATATCCTTCCTCACTGTCCTCCTTGCCTTCGGCCTTGTCCGACTCCTTTTCCTTGTCCTTAGACTGTTTTCCTTGAAACTGCTGGATCAGGAGTCGACATTGGCGAGTGGTATGCTTTGGGTAAATGATATTCCCCTCTTCGTCTTTCTTCGTGTGGATGTGGCACGGCATATCCATCACGTCGTTCCCTTCTTTATCCTTTACCTTCTTAGGGTTCCAGGATCCTTTTGGTTTCCCCTTAAACTTTCCCTGAGTCACGGCCAGAGCCTCTCCAGGAGCTGCCGGTTCAGCCTTCCGCTTCTGTTTCCGACTGGTGTTTCCCTTCTCCGACTGACTCGGCTTGTGCTTGCCGCTTCGGAGTCGGTCTTCTTCTTCGCCGTTGGCGTACTTGGTAGCAATTTCCATCATCCGACTCAAGGTCATGTCACCGGTTCGACCAAATTTCAAACTCAATTCTCTGTTCTTGACACCATCCTTGAAGGCGCAGACTGCCTGATGATCAGACACATTCTCCACAGTATGGTGCAAAGTGATCCACCTCTGAATATACTCCCTGAGAGTCTCATTGGTCTTCTGCACGCAGACTTGCAGCTCCGTCAATCCAGCCGGTCGCTTGCAAGTTCCTTCAAACGTTCTGACGAACACTCGGGACAGATCTTCCCAAGTGTAAATGCTGCTAGGAGGTAACTGAGTCAACCATGCTCTGGCAGAACCTTCCAACATGAGGGGCAGATGTTTCATGGCCACCTCATCATTCCCACCACCAATCTGAACCGCCACTCGGTAGTCCTCAAGCCAAGTTTCAGGCTTAGACTCACCAGTGAACTTGCTGACTCCTGTTGCCAACCTGAAATTGGGAGGGATCACTGCGGCTCTGATAGCTCTGCTGAAACATTCCGGACCAGAAACATGCACTCGACTGCTCGTGGGCGCATCTCTGTCGAGTCCACCTCGATGGGCTCTGTTCCGGTCGACCAAGCCTTGCACGATAATGGATCGCGCGTCGAAGCCTGGTTCTCTGGGGTCGACTGGAACTCTTCGCCCCGCACTGAGCTGACGTCTGTCATCTTGCTGCCGAGGAGCGTAAGACCCACCCCTCGGAGGGGAATTGGGCACTCGACGCCTATCATCTCGGTCGTGTCGGTCTCCATATTGGTCTCGCCGATTCTCGCGCCCTTCACGCCGCGGAGGCGATCTGGGGCTGTGAGCCGACTGAACCGTATTCGCAGCGACGGATCGACTGTGAATTCTGTTGCGCGACTGCGACACGGCCGAATTCTGATCACCTGCTGCCCGGAGCAGATCCCTGATCTGCATCAAGCCTCTGCCAGCTTCCGACTGAGAGGGCTGGATGGACTCTGCAATACGGGTCGCAGCTGCTAAATTCTGGATTGGGGTTCGATATACCTGAGTCGGCGGGAAGAGTTGACGTCGACTGGTGTCGGGAACTCGTTGCCGCGCGCGCTCGTCGAGTGCTCGCTGAAGATTCTCCAGGCGAGTGCGTTCGGCCAAGTTGGCCAAACGTGCCTCCTCCAAGGCGCGAGCCTCGGGGGTTTCTCCTGCGATGGGAGTACGCAGGGCATCCACGTTCCTGCGGCGAAGTTCCTCTCTTTGCAGAGAGTCGAGTGGCTCGGGCTGGTACTCTTCGTGGTCTCGTGCGGGGTCGCCTCCGTCGCCTGCCCCACCATCACGGGCGAAGCCAGGGGGACTGCGGGGCCCGTCGACCATCAGGATTTCCGCCGCTGGATCACTGCTATCGCACTCGGATGCAGTCTCTACGGAGCCAGTCGACAGATCGAACAGGCCGTAAAGAGATTCGTCGGGCTCGATTGCCGCAACTTGGGTGGTGGCCGTCTGGCGAGCCACCGCGTGCCTCACCCACCGCTGAAGCCTCGACCGGCCCGAGCGCTTGCGCTGGCGGGAGACCGGGAGGGTGGCCGATGGGGGAGTCGACCGATACGGGGTCGACGGTTGCCGCAGCAGAACGCCGCGGACACATGCGCGAAAATGCGTCGCACCGCGGACGGGGAGCGCATCGACGTCGAGTGGAGCCTCCTGGAGCCAGGCGGAGTCGTCGGCGACGAAGGTGAGAGCACCGAGACGGATCTCTCGGCCCTCGACCAAAACTCCAGCAGCCACCATGATGAAAGTACTCGGAAGAATCGCAACTTCTCCACAAAATCGCTAAAACACCTGCCCCACGGTGGGCGCCAACTGTCGTGGTTCTAAGTCTGACAGTAGAGTGGGGGGTAGGTATGGAGAGGCAAGGTCCTAGCTATGGAGAGGTTGTAAGCACAAGAGATGTACGAGTTCAGGCCCTTCTCGGAGGAAGTAAAAGCCCTACGTCTCGGAGCCCGGAGGCGGTCGAGTGGATTATGTGTATATGAATTACAGGGTGCCGAACCCTTCTACCTGTGGAGGGGGTGGCTTATATAGAGTGTGCCAGGACCCCAGCCAGCCCACGTAGGAGAGGGTTTAAGGTGCGTTAAGTCCGGGGCGTTACTGGTAACGCCCCACATAAAGTGTCTTTACTATCATAAAGTCTACTTAATTACAGACCGTTGCAGTGCAGAGTGCCTCTTGACCTTCTGGTGGTCGAGTGAGTCTTCGTGGTTGAGTCCTTCAAGTTAGTCGAGTGAGTCCCTTGTAGGTCGATTGGAAGGTGATCTCTTCTAAGGATGCCCCTGGGCAGGGTACTTAGATCAGGTCTGTGACCCTACCCTAGGTACATGACTCCATCAGTGCCCGCGGTTATGTGGCAGATGGGAAGTTGTTAATATCCGGTTGTAGAGAACTTGACACTTGACTTAATTAAAATGCGCCAACCACGTGTGTAACCATGATGGTCTCTTTTCGACGAGATTCGGGAAGTGAACACGATTGGGTTATGTGTGAACGTAAGTAGTTCAGAATCACTTTTTGATCACTTCTAGTTTACTACCGTTGTGTAGTTTCTCATCTTACTCTTGTACTCGTATGTTAGCCACCATATTTGCTTAGCGTGTGTTGCAACTCCACTTCATAACCACATCCTACCCATAAGCTTAAATAGTCTTGATCTCGCGGGTTTTAAGATTGCTGAGTCCTTGTGACTCACATATACTACCAAAACAATTGCAAGTGCCAATGATACCAATGGAGGTGATGCCACCAAGCTCAAGTGGGAGTTCGACGAAGACCTTGGACATTACTATGTTTCATTTCTGGATGATCATTAGTGGTGCCCAGTTGGGACAATCGGGCTTTTAGCATTTCGGATTGTCTTCTTTTCATTTGGATTCGTCCGTAGTCGGACTTTGGTGTGTACTCTGAATGATGTATGAATTATTTAATCATTGTGTGACGTGGTGATTGTAAGCCAACTATTTATTTATCCTTATTCTTGCACATGGGATTGTGTGAAGATGACCCTTCTTGCGACAAAACCAAAATGCGGTTCTGCCTCTAAGTCATGCCTCGACACGTGGGAGATATACCCGCATCTTGGGCGTTACATTCCTCCCACTCACTTCTTTCGACATAAACTCCTTCTCTAGAAAGAATCCATTCTTAGCAACAAATATCTTGCCTTCGGATATGTGATAGAAGGTGTACCCAACAGTTTCTTTTGTGTATCCTATGAGGATGCACTTCTCCGATTTGGGTTCAAGCTTATCAGGCTGAAGCTTTTTCACATAAGCATCGCAACCCCAAACTTTAAGAAATGACAGCTTACATTTCTTGCCAAACCATAGTTCATACAGTGTTGTCTCAACGGATTTAGACGGTGCCCTATTTAACGTGAATGCAGCTATCTCTAATGCATAACCCCAAAACGATAGTGGTAAATCGGTAAGAGACATCATAGATCAGACCATTTATCTAATAAAGTACGGTTACGATGTTCGGACACACCATTACATTGTGGTGTTCCAGGTGGCATGAGTTTTGAAACTATTCCACATTGTTTTAGATGAAGGCCAAACTCATAACTCAAATATTTGCCTCCGCGATCAGATCGTAGAAACTTTATTTTCTTGTTACGATGATTCTCTACTTCACTCTGAAATTCTTTGAACTTTTCAAATGTTTCAGACTTGTGTTTCATTAAGTAGATATACCTATATCTGCGCAAATCATCTGTGAAGGTCATAAAATAACGATACCCGCCGCGAGCCTCAACACTTATTGGACCGCATACATCGGTATGTATTATTTCCAATAAGTCAGTGGTTCGCTCCATTGTTCCGGAGAACGGAATTTTAGTCATCTTGTCCATGAGGCATGGTTCGCAAGTATCAAATGATTCATAATCAAGTGACTCCAAAAGCCCATCTGCATGGAGTTTCTTCATGCGCTTTACACCAATATGACCTAAACGACAGTGCCACAAGTATGTTGCACTATCATTATCAACTTTGCATCTTTTGGCATCAACATTATGACTATGTGTATTACTACGAATGAGATTCAATAAATCATTTACATTGGGTGTATGACCATAGAAGGTTTTATTCATGTAAACAGAACAACAATTATTCTCGAACTTAAATGAATAACCGTATCGCAATAAACATGACCCAATCATATTCATGCTCAACGCAAACACCAAATAACATTTATTTAGGTCCAATTCTAATCCCGAAGGTAGATGGAGTATGCGATGGTGATCATACAACCTTGGAATTACTTCCAACACACATCGCAACCTCGTCCTTAACTAGTCTATGTTTATTTTCCAACTCTTGTTTCGAGTTACTACTCTTAGCAACTGAACTAGTATCAAATACCGAGGGGTTGCTATAAACACTAGTAAATTACACATCAATAACATGTATATCAAATATACCTTTGTTCACTTTGCCATCTTTCTTATCTGCCAAGTATCTAGGGCAGTTCCACTTCTAGTGACCATCTCCTTTGCAGTAGAAGCACTCAGTTTTAGGCTTGGGTCTAGCTTTGGCCTTCTTCATGGGAGTGGCAACTTGCTTGCCATTCTTTTTCAATTTCCCTTTCTTTCCCTTTGCCTTTTTCTTGAAACTAGTGGTCTTGTTAACCATCAACACTTCATGCTCTTTCTTGAATTGTAGTTTCGCCAATTTCAGCATCGCGAAGAGCTCGGGAATTGTTTTCGTTATCCCTTGCATATTATAGTTCATCATGAAGTTCTGGTAGCTTGGTGATAGTGACTAGAGAACTCTGTCAATCACTATTTTATCTAGAAGATTAACTCCCACTTGATTCAAGCAATTGTAGTACCCAGACATTCTGAGCACATGCTCACTGGCTGGGCTATTCTCCTCCATCTTGTAGGCAAAGTACTTGTCAGAGGTCTCATACCTCTTGACATGGGCATGAGTCTAAAATACCAATTTCAACTCTTGGAACATCTCATATGCTCCGTGGCTTTCAAAACATTTTTGAAGTCCCGGGTCTAAGCCGTAAATCATGGTGCGCTAAACTATCAAGTAGTCATCATATCGAGCTTTGTAAAATGTTCATAACGTTTGCATCTGCTCCTGCAATAGGTCTGTCACCTAGCCGTGCATCAAGGACATAATTCTTCTATGCAGCAATGAGGATAATCCTCAGATCACGGACTAGTCCGCATCATTGCTACTATCATCTTTCAACTTTTCTCAAGGAACATATCAAAAAATGTGCTATATCGCGAGCTATTGATCTACAACATAGATATACAAAAACTATCAGGACTAAGTTCAATTAATCAAATTACTTAAGAACTCCCACTTAGATAGACATCCCTCGAGTCATCTAAATGATCACGTGATCCAAATCAACTAAACCATGTCCGATCATCACGTGAGATGTTTTCAATGGTGAACATCTCTATGTTGATCATATCTACTATATGATTCACGTTTGACCTTTCGATCTCCAGTGTTTTGAGGCCATGTATGTACATGCTAGGCTCGTCAAGTTTAACCCTAGTATTCCGCATGTGCAAAACTGTCTTGCACCCGTTCTATGTGAACGTAGATCCTATCACACCCGATCATCACGTGGTGTCTCAGCACGACGAGCTTTCGCAATGGTGCATACTCAGGGAGAACACTTATACCTTGAAATTTAGTAAGGGATCATCTTATAATGCTACCGCCGAACTAAGCAAAATAAGATGCATAAAAGATAAACATCACATGCAATCAAAATATGTGACATGATATGGCCATCATCAACTTGTGCCTTTGATCTCCATCTCCAAAGCACTATCATGATCTCCATTGTCACCGGCTTGACACCCTGATCTCCATCATAGAGTCGTGGTCGTCTCGCCAACTATTGCTTCTGCAACTATCGCTAACGCATAGTGATAAAGTAAAGCAATTACATGGCGTTTGCATTTCATACAACAAAGCGACAACCACAAGGCTCCTGTCAGTTGCCGATAACTTTTACAAAACATGATCATCTCATACAATAATGTATATCACATCATGTCTTGACCATATCACATCACAACATGCCCTGCAAAAACAAGTTAGATGTCCTCTACTTTGTTGTTGCAAGTTTTACGTGGCTGCTACGGGCTTCTAGTAAGGACCGTTCTTACCTACGCATCAAAACCACAACGGTGATTTATCAAGTTTGTTGTTTTAACCTTCAACAAGGATTGGCCGCAGTCAAATTCGATTCAACTAAAGTTAGAGAAACAGACACCCGCCAACCACCTTTATGCAAAACTAGTTGCATGTCTGTCAGTGGAACCGGTCTCATGAACGTGGTCATGTAAGGTTGGTCCGGGCCACTTCATCCAACAATACCGCCGAATCAAAATAAGACATTGGTGGTAAGTAGTATGACGATCACCGCCCACAACTCTTTGTGTTCTACTCGTGCATATCATCTACGCATAGACCTGGCTCTGATACCACTGATGGGGAACATAGCATGCGATTTCAAAAATATTCCTACGCTCACGCAAGATCTATCTAGGAAATGTATAGCAACGAGAGGGGGAGAGTGTGTCCACGTACCCTCGTAGACCGAAAGCGGAAGCGTTTGACAACGCGGTTGATGTAGTCGAACTTCTTTTCGTTCCGACCGATCAAGCACCGAACGTACGACACATCCGAGTTCTGCACACGTTCAACTCGATGACGTCCCTCGAACTCTTGATCCAGCAAAGTGTCGAGGGAGAGTTTTGTCAGCACGACGGCGTGGTGATGGTGATGGTGAAGTGATCCGCGCAGGGCTTCACCAAAGCACTACGTGAATATGACCGGAGGCGTAAACTATGGAGGGGGATGCCACACACGGCTAATAGTGTTTGTTGTGTGTTCTAGGCACCCCCTCCCCACATATATATAGGTGGGAGGGGGAGGGGGACAGCCATGGGGTGCCCCAAGAAGGAGGAATCCTACTTGGGGGCCTTGTCCAATTCGCCCCCCCCCCCCTCACCATCTTTTCCGAAGAGGGAAGGGAAGGGGAGAGAGGAGGGAAGGAAGGGGGAGGCCGAATTGCCTCCCCTTCCTTCTCTCTTCCCCTTTTCCTTTCCCCTTCCTATTCGGCCATCAAGGAGGGTGCAGCAGCCCATGATGGCTGCTATGTTTCCCCTCTTGGCTCAATAGGCCCAAATCTTTGTTGGCGGGGGGGGGGGGGGGGGTTGCCCGGAACCCCTTCCGGTGACCCGATATGTATCCGGTACCCCCAGAACATTTTCGGTGTCCAAATACTATCGTCTATATGAATCTTTACCTCTCGACCATTTTGAGACTCCACTTATGTACGTGATCCCATCCAGGATTCCGAACAACATTCGGTCACCAAATCACATAACTCATATAATACAAAATCGTCATCGAACGTTAAACGTGCGGACCCTACGGGTTCGAGAACTATGTAGACATGACCGAGACACCTCTCCGGTCAATAACCAACAGCGAAACCTGGATGCTCATATTGGTTCCCACATATTCTACGAATATCTTTATTGGTCGTACAGTAATGACAACATATGTTATTCCCTTTGTCATCGGTATGTTACTTGCCCGAGATTTGATCGTCGGTATCTTCATACCTAGTTCAGTCTCGTTACCGGCAAGTCTCTTTACTCGTTCTGTAATACATCATCTCATAACTAACTCATTAGTCACATTGCTTTCAAGGCTTATCATGATGTGTATTACCGAGAGGGCCCAGAGATACCTCTCCGATACTCGGAGTGACAAATCCTAATCTCGATCTATGCCAACCCAACAAACACCTTCGGAGATACCTGTAGAGCATCTTTACAATCACCCAGTTACGTTGTGACGTTTGATAACACACAAGGTATTCCTCCGGTATCCGGGAGTTGCATAATCTCATAGTCAATGAAATATGTATATGACATGAAGAAAGCTATAGCAATAAAACTGAACGATCAATATGCTAAGCTAACGGATGGATGTTGTCAATCACATCATTCTCCTAATGATGTGATCCCGTTTATCAAATGACAACACATGTCTATGGTTAGAAAATTTAACCATATTTGATTAACGAGCAATAACAACTTTATTATTGCCTCTATGGCATATTTCCTTCACCGCGTGCGTCCATTTCAACGCAAACGCGGCCCAAAGTTGGGTCGGGAATGAGTCGAAAGCAGACAATAAACGGACGTTGTTCCGTTTGCTCCCACACATTGGGTCGCGTTTTCTGTCCGTTTACCCCCAAACAGATGCGGCCGAACCATTTGGGGTCATGCATTAGAGTTGCCCTAAGCTACTCTTCATCGACAACGGTTGTTGTTGTTGTTGTTCTGATGCGCTCATCCTATGGGGTCTTAGTACGACAACTCTCTCACTGTCTACGAGAATAAGATTTGCCCGGCTGCAGCGAAGGGCAATGACGGCGGCGCACTTTCGGCTCATTTCAATGCTGGTAGTCGTCGCTACGTGGTCTACGGATCTAGATGCAATTTTTATTATTTCTACTTTTCGTTGAACTACAATGATTGAAGATGAAAAGATCAAAAGTTTTTCCGAAAAAAAAACTTAACGGTTCCTTGGAGCATGTGATATGTGAAATAGTAAAGCCTTAACCATCTATGGATTGACCAACGAAGCACATGTGGTCAAACATGAGATTTACATGCCAGAACTTAGAACACAAACTTGGAACGACCAGAACTTCCACTCATGAAAAAAACAATTATTTGCTCTCCGAAGTAGACCGAATATATCCATAGCTAATATAATTCAATTACGTTTCAGTCACAAAGCTTAAATAGTACCAACAGAGAAATCAGATAAGCGGCCTCGCATGCGTTGACAAACAAATCTGCAACTTGATACCAAACAGGTATCGAAATCCTACTATTTAAATACCCTAGGACAATCAACGGTATATTACATAGCAATCAGCATCCTTGTTCTCCGGCCAGTTTGAACCATGATGGAGCAGTGTTATACCCCCACTAATCTGTCTATGACTGCTTCAAAGACATGGCTCTGGCGCGAAGGTTGAGAAATATCCCCCTTCAGGAAACAAAAAGATGACCACATAAGAGCAAGCCTTTTCAGTTGGGAAAGAAGCTACCAAAGGCAAAAGAACATTACCAGCAACATGCAACAAAGCTGTGGACAATCACCCGAAACTGCAAAGGCACGTACTGATGGTTTATCCAACCAACTACTGGCCAAAACTGTGCATTGAGAGGATCTTTTAGTGAGCTGTAACGACAAATTGTAAGGCAAGTAGCAATACTGAGAGCAAATTACATACCATCCAAGCAGACAATTGCACTGACAGATATTGTTTCTTCACCCTAGTCTTCACCTCCTTGAAAGGCCTCTCTGCATTCCGACTTGTCAATAACCCATGAGTAGCTACTCCATTCGATTTAAAGGCAACCATCTTACTGGAACACACAACACTATTACATGATTCAGGCAACTGGTAGGATTAAACTGATTCCCCCAGTTTACAGATATCTCGGTCACACAGAGATATAATTGATCGGTCTTTGGACCCTAGATCTATATGACCTCCAATATTAAGGGGAATATGTTTAATAAGGTTTGCTGTATGTTTCAAACGTCATGACTAGGAGGAAAGAAACTCGAAGGGATATTCTGGACCAACAAGCTGAGAAAAGTACAGAAAAGCCTGGTTCTTATGTTTTGTTCAGTAAACGGTTTTCTAAACTCTACTATGCTAATACCTCCTGCTATATCAAGGTAACATACTCGAAAGATGGCAAGTAAAATTTCAAATCATCATTGGCAGTTGGCATGGTATGATGCCAAAGGAACTCTTCCGATTGGTACAAAATCAAACTATTTGACACTTACAGACTTACTCTCAACAACATATCCATAATAGAATATGAAGAGTAAATTGTTCCAGGGAGAGGAAGTGATCTGCTCCAGCAACACCTGAAAATAGTACGAAACATCTCAAAGTATTCTGACATACCATCAAGTACAGATTGTCCACCAGTGCTTGTTTGACTTCAATCGTGATGTGGGAAAATTTGCTGGCAACAGATATCATAGACTAAGTTGCTGATGCTTTACTAGTATGGTAAATTCACACTTTTTTTGCGGGAAATTAAAGTCAAACCTTTGCAATACCATGATGTACTGTGCTTTACTTATATGTGCACTATCATTGGCAGCAGAACTTTTTATACATGGCCACCACAAGAAAGAAGTGAACAATGGTGTTGATTATAAGAGCATCTACAACCGGACTGAGCTAATTTGACGTCCTATACTTCCGCGGACGCATCAGAAAAGAAACAATAAACAAAGAGAAAAAGTGGTTCGTGGTGGGCCAAATCCAGCGTGGACTGCCCGGACATGCCCGAGCGCCCTCATATCCTCCCCGCATATGGGCTGGATATGAGGGTTCGTGGACAACCCGGACACATGAGGACAATTTGAGGGGCCTGGTTGGGTGACTTTTTTCCTTCTCTCTCATGACCGGCTGTCTCCCCAGACATATAGGGGGAAAGTTGGGGGTCCGGTTGCAGATGCTCTAAGATGGTCAAAGTTATACCTTCTTAGCTACAGTTTTGGTATCCTTCTTCCCTTTAAAGATATAATCCAACACTTTATGCAGGAAATGCCCAAATGGGCCACCATATGCAAACCCAAATATCTGCAGCAAAAAAGCACACTGTTACATTAGAACGCAAATGCATGCAAGAAAGCATCATAAACAACATAAGAGAAGCATATAACACAAATGGACATCTACAATTATGTTCTTACGAGTTAGCAACATCAGAGAGGATAAATTTTGTTGACAATTTGTGCAGTACTATCTGAAGTGCATCAGATGTCAATATCTTTGGTCCATTAGAGAAAGTAACAGGTGAAACACAGGGTTCAAATCAATGTTTTTGTCTAATCTAAAGTCTTAGAAGCGTCAGTTTTCAATTTCATCTACTTTAATATGACACAACTACACAACTTGCTGTGAGTTTAGGTTATGATGCCGCATGAAATCCAATAACGTAGTATTAGTCAAGACAATAGACGAAATTCCCTAAAAAAAAGGCAATAGACGAAATAGAGAATCCCTCTGCCCAAAAGCCAAGGACAAGTTATCTTTAACAGATTTCCACAGATAGTGTGGATGCATATTATCCTTAACACAACTGTACATTATGCCATACATTCCTCTTTGACGCAATTGTATATCACACCGCAACAATTCACCAACATATATATGAACAAGTGAAGCATAACAAGGCAACGGGAAGTAGCTCTACGTCAGAGAAGCAAGTAAGAACCAAAACAAAGATAATGTGAATCATCATTCTGAGATGAGGTCAGATGTAACAAATCTGTACAGGATACCTAGCCACCAATAAGTCTGCAATTAGCACTAGCAACTAATGTTCCCACTAATTTCTATGTGTGCCAACTCAAATCACACAAGAATAACAACCAATGCGGCACATCGCATCCATGTGTTGAGTATCGTGATTAATTAGGAAACATAGGATAGACTAGGAATTATTCCATCTTGTCTTGTACTCCAAGTTGATCATGTACTCCTATATATAAGCCCACGAGGCTCAAGCAATACAACAATGCATTACACCAATCCCTCTTTCTAACATGGTATCAGCCACTTTCTAACATGGTATCAGCCGCAAGTTCTTAAACCTAGCCACCGCACGCTTCCGCAACACGCCGCCCCTGGGGAGGTCGATCTCCGTGATCTCCGCTGGGGGCCGTGCGACCCGTAGCAAGGTTCGTCCGCCGATTTGTGATCGGCTGCCCTGGTGAGTTTTTCCAATCTCTTGATCGGTTTTCTCTCCGCTAGTCGTTTTCACAGGTATTTTCTTTTTTGGTTCACCGATCATACATCGGATTATGTCGCCCACGGCCGCCGTCAACCCCCGCGCACCTCTACTCCGATATCGGCGCGACCCCCCGCGGCCTCGCGCGACACGCCGGCCTGTTGCGGCCGTTGTCAGTTGCTGCCCGTCGGTCTACACCGGCCGTCGCCGCCTCTACTCCGACATCAGTGCGACCACCCGGCCTCTTCTCCGACCTGACAGCCTCACACGACGCGGCGGCCTTCACGGCCGTCCGCCGCGCGTCTGCCCGCTGGTCGCTTTGTGCCGGCCGTCGCCGCCCTGCTCCGAACGGACTCCTGCATAACCTACTGTCTCTGCCGCCGCCGTATGGCCGTCTCACGCATGGCGCTACGTTCGCCGCTCAGGCGTCGGTGCCGTGCTGCTCGCTCGGGCTTAACCGCTCGGGCGCCGGGCGCTATCCGCTCGTCCGCACGCCGTTCCCCATCGGCCGTCGTCGCCTAGGTCTGCTCGGCCACCTCGCTTCACTATCCGCACCGCCATCATCATCACCGAGCAGCGTCCCCAACCTAGTGTGCGGTTGGATTGACCACCCGCCTGGCCCGCGATCCGTTCCATCCGCGTTGCGCCACCGACCTGATCAGTCGGCCCGACCCGGCTTGCTTGAGCAACCTCGTTGGTTTTCACTCCAGCCACAACTTCCGTGATGCATCGACCATTACGACTACGGGGGGGGGGGGGGGGGGGGATGTCAGTCGGCTTACCTTGGGATTCTTCTCCAATCTCACAGTCTGCGTCACTACCGTTGTGACCGCGCGGGGGGGGGGGGGGGGGGGGGGGGTGTGTTGAGTATCGTGATTAATTAGGAAACATAGGATAGACTAGGAATTATTCTATCTCATCTTGTACTCCAAGTTGATCATGTACTCCTATATATATGCACGAGGCTCAAGCAATACAACAATGCATTACACCAATCCCTCTCTATTCCTTCTAATATACTAATCCAAATTGCCTCAAACCTACAACGAGCTCTGAAGTGTGAAATCACGGGCTACGTAACGTCAAGTCATTGTTCAATTGAATCCGAAGAAACATCGTTCCAATAATACATCACTTATGGAGTACTCCCACTCACATGGTCCTCCTACAACTAAAGCCTCTACCCTACTAAGAGGATGAAACACAACTCCATGTAGAGAATCAATCTAGTATCCACAAACAAGAGGACGCCTCACATCTACACCAGCAATGATTAAGAAAAAGAAACAAGAAATCGTTCAGCAACCTCACCATCTTGAGCAGGAGGCGGCGCTTCTCAATCTTCTGATATCCAGAGAGCTTCTGCGCCACGGAGTCGCTGACGCCTGCGAGGCACCCCGCAGTGACCATCTGCACTAGCCAACTTAACCCAGGCTTAGAAAATTCCCCAAACCAATCAATCAGATCCAGTGAAAACTGCAACAAAAGGCCAAGACCTTGGTGCGGAGTGGGTGGCGCTGCAGCTGGAGCAGGTACTGCCTCCAGGCCCTGCGAGCCAACGAGTCCCCTCCCCCTGTTCCTCCCCCAGCTCCTCCACTTCCTCCTGCCATGGCAGCTGGTGTCGGGCTCTGGGCCGCTTAGATCTATCTACCTAGAACCTATTCCTCGAGGGCACACTTTGTATGCTCGCGCCGAGATGCGATTTTTTTTTTTTGAGAAGAAGATGCAAATTCATTTAGTCCTCTTTGGTTCATCCTCGAATATAATGTTGCTGGATTTTCTTGTTTTCTTTTACTCCCTGTGTTTCAAATAGGGATATAAACCGGGTCCTGCTTAATCCCGTTTAAGTCCATTTATAGTCTACAATTCAATAAAGTTTCCCCTCAAAAAAATTCAATAAAGTTTACTTTTTGAGAAAACAAACTATCGAGCGAGCTAAACTAACTAAACAGGACTTGCGGGCACGGTTTAGTGTATTAGTTTAAAAAAAACCAACCCTCTTTAAATTTGATCAAGTTTGTGGATAAATATATCAATATCTATAATATCAAATCGGTATAATTAGATTCATCATGAAGTGAATTTCATATTTTATTTATTTACTATTGTGGACATTGATATTTTCCGTTAACTTGGTCAAATTAAAAAAATTGACTTTTAGGAAACTGATACACCTTGTATTCTAAAACTGATGGAGTATTTGGTTTCCGATTAGGGATATGATGGAGTGCGTTTTTTTATTTATAATGTGGTATTTTGGTGCACATTTTACGATGTGATTCTGTGTTATCTGTTAATCAATCCATACTTAAGCGGAGACATTTTCTATGTTGGTGGCTACATTACTATATTGGTGCTACAGTGTCACATCTGGTGCTTCATTTTTTCTAGTTGGCGAAAGGGTGCGCTGATTAATGTACTTTTAGAGGTCAGTTGTTACTGATTGGTTTGAAAAAGCATTGATCTGATCAAAATCTTGAACCAGATCCAAAGTTAAATACCTCAATCGAATGGAAAACCTTCAAAATTAGGGAGCATAATGAATTAAAAAAATTGAATGCGAGAGCTCCTTCAGAAATTATTGACGCGTCAAAATCGCGTGAGCCAATTCCATATTTAAGACCTCAATTGAATATAAGACCTCTAAAATTAGGAAGCATAGTGTATAGTTAATTAGAAGTATTGAATGAGAGAGCAGAAATTATTGACCCGGTCAAAATCGGATGAGCCAATTCCAAATTGAAGACCTCAATTGAATATGAGACCACTAAAATTAAGGAGCATAGTGTATTTATTAGAAGGATTAGGCACGCTTTGCTGCGTCATTGGTATTATTGGGTTTTAGAAAAAAAACTACTCGCTCTGTTTCAAAATATAAGTTGTATTACATTTTTTTTAAAAGTCAAACCTTTTAAGTTTGATCAATTTTGTAGAGAAATATATGAAGATCCATAATATCAAATCGGTATGATTAGATCCATCATGCATTGAATTTCCACACTTTTTCTAATATTGTGGATGTTGATACTTTTTTTTAGTCTGAACTTGTGCAAAGTTATAGAAATTTGACTTTTCAAAAAACTAATACTCCTTATATTTTGGGATTGGTGTAGTATTTAGTTTGCCAGGTGGGGGAGATGATGGAATTTGTCTATTTTTCTTTATAATATGATGATTTGGTGGGCCTTTCCTGGTGTGGTTCTATGTCACCAGCTAACCAACCTATATTTACGTGGGGAAATTTCTACTTCGCTAGCTACATGTACTATATTAGTGTTGTAGTATCACATGGTGGCACTTCTTCTTTTTTCTAGGTGATGGAAGGGTGCACGAGATTTATATATTTATAGGACGATTGCTACTGATTGATTTAGAAAATTGTTGACCTAATCAAAATCATGAACTGACACATCTCCATCGTATTTACTTTCTCAAACACTTTTGCTTTTGTTTTGTATTCTAATCTGCATGACTTGAATGAAACTAACCCGTACTGGCATTGTTTTCAGTAGAACTACTATAATGTTGTTTTTTGTGTAGAAATAAAAGTTCTCAAAATTGGACGAAACTTTTTGAAGATTTTTTATGGAATATATGAAAAATACTGGAACAAAGATCCACCGGAGGGGGGCCACATGTTGCTCACAAGGCAACAGGGTATGCCCACCCCCAGGGCGCGCCATGTTACGTTGTGGGGCCCACAGGCAGCCATCTGACCTAATCTCTACTCTATAAATTCCGTTTTGTCGAGAGAAAAATAAGAGAAGAAGTTTTATCGCGTTTTACGATAAGGAGCCACCGCCGCCACCTCATGTCCTTCATCGGGAGGGCTGATCTGGAGTCCGTTCGGGGCTCCAGAGAGAGGGATTCTCGCCATCATCATCACTAACCCTTCTTCATCTACAGCTTCATGATGCTCACCACCGAGAGTGAGTAATTCCTTCATAGGCCTACTGGACGGCGATGGAGTTGGATGATATTTGTCTTGTAGTGAAGTCAATTTGTCAAGGCTTGTTCCCTAGTATCCACTATGTTCTGAGATTGATGTTGCTAAGATTTTTCTATGCTTAATGCTTGTCACTAGGGCCCGAGTGCCATGATTTCAGATCTGAACCTATTGTGTTTTCATGAATATAAGTGTGTTTTGGATCCTATCGTGCAAGTTGTATGCACCTATTACATGTTATGATCTGTAGACTCCAAAGTGACAATAATTGGGATTTATTCTGGTGATGACCGAAGTATGAGGAGTTCATGTATCACTAAGTGCTAATGTTTTATTCATGTTCTCTATTAAAAGGAGGCCTTAATATGTAATGCTCCGGATGTAACTTGCCATATTTGTACTCCAACTCTTGCCATTTTCGGCTTTAAGTTATGAGATTCCCTTCGTGGTTGGGTTTTGTCTTTGTTTTGCATTTTGTTCACGTCATGCATTTCATATCATGTCATCATGTGCATCGCATTTGCATACGTGTTCGTCTCATGCATTCGATCATTTTCCCCGTTGTCCGTTTTGCAATCCGACACTCCTATGTCCTCCGGCGCCCCTTTTGACTCTTTTCGTCAGCGGGTGTTAAACGTTCTCGGAATGGACCGAGATTTGCCAAGCGGCCTTGGTACACAACCGGTAGATCGTCTGTCAAGTTTCATGCCATTTGGAGTCCGTTTGATGCTCCAACGGTTAACCGGGGAACCGTAAAGGCCTCATGTGTGTTGCAGCCCAACACTCCTCCAAAGCGGCACAATAACCCATCCAAACCTATTCCATGTCCTCCGCCGTCGGATCACGACCGCGTGGTCGAAAACTGCACCTCATTTGGACACTCCTACCTCCTTCTAGCTATAAATATGTGCCCCTCCCGGATTTTTCGCGCAGTCTAACCCTAGCCCCGCCTCCCTCGTGCCGCCAGACAAAATTCCCGCCGCCGGACATGTCCGCGCCGCCGCCTCCAGCCAAGCGGAGCTCGCCACGTCACCCTGCCGCCGACTCCACCGCGCGCCCCGGGGAAGCCCATCACGGGCCCGCCCGGGCCCGGATCTGAGCCCCGCCCGCGGGAGCCCGCGCCTCGCGCCCGTCGCTCAGCCCCGCCGCCGCCGTGCCGGACCTCCATCGCCGGCGCCGCGCCACCCGTCACTGCCCCTCGCCGGCGAGTCGTCAAAGGACGTCGCCGCCCCGCGCCGCCTCGCCCACCAACCGCGCCACGCCGGCGCCTCCACCTCGCCGCCCTTGTGGTCCGTGCCGTCCCGGCCGGAACCGCCGCCCCTGACCTTCTCCGGTGCCGCCCCGCGGCCATGTTCGCCGGAGCCGAGCTCCCAATCGCCGCCATCACCGGATCCAGTCCGGGTGGATGAGATCCACCAGGACGCGAACCATACGCCGTCCCGCGACCCGGATCCCTCCGTCCCGCTCCATCTCATCCCGCGTTGACTTTTCATGAGGTCATATTCCACTAAGTCCTTTTCCCCTAACATTTTGAGGCCATGTTCATCGCATCATAACTTCATGACCGTTGATCCATTTTGTGCGCATGATATATCAAAATGTTAATTGGGAGATGCTCTTAATTTCATTCCATTGTGACATGCTTGTTTGAGTCCATATTGATGCCTGAATCACTGATGCAAGAGTGCTATAAAATGTTTGCTCCTGTTACTTGTCAGTTTAAGGTGATTTTTCATTTTTGCCACAATTATTGTGTGCTGCATATGGGCATGAGCTCTACATGTATTTCGGTCTATGCCATTCCATCTTTACAGGGGTGTATGCCATGTTTTTTGTGATCTTTGTGGTGACTAGCACAAGCATGCATAATAGCCTTTGTGTTATTGCTGATTTCAGGATCTCAGGATTTTGGCCAAGTCTTTTGTCTGCTGTTATTTTGATGCCATGTAACCATGTTGCTATAGTGAGATACATGCTTTATTTGAGTTGCTTCAGTAAGGATAATTTGGACATATGGTTATGCTCTATCCATCCATGCCCCTGTTTGTAATTATGGAGTGCCCTAGCATGTCTTAATCTTGCTCTATTTTTTCTATAAAATGTTCCTGACAGATTGTTTACATGTTAATCAATTTTGCCATGGTTGTTGTAGTTGATCCAAGCATGCTATAAACTTATTCTTGCCTTGGATTGCCTTATGAACATGTCTTATTACTATTAGTATGTTTAGTTTGTCATGCAATGCTTTGTGATGAGTGATTTGAGATCGCAAAGATGCCTTCATAATTTTGTTTATGCCATGCTCAGTTTTCTGCTAAGTCTGAATCTGTTAACGAAACTTGCTATGTTTACATGGGTGCCATCATATTTTATGTGCCTTTTTGGCTTATGGTCAGTAAGGGACTTTTGTTCTATGCTTTGAGTAGATTCGTACCATGCCTTGTTTTGCTATGATCTGTTCCTGTAGAATGTTGTTTGCTTTCTCTAAACATTGCTTCCTGATGTTAATTCCTGACATGTTAGTATTTTCATTAAGTCTGTGAAGCTGATATCTTTTGCACTTTTGCCATGCTTGTTTGAACCTGCTCTTGTGTGATTTAGCCGTAGCTCAGTGTTCATATTTTGTCAAGCATCTTGAGTAGATCACTACCATGTGCTTTGTTGTTATGTTGGAGTGAAGTAGCTTAGTTTCTTGTTGCATTCTAGATGGCATCGTGCTGTTAATCGCAGAATTGTGCCCTTATTGTTTTGCTTGCCATTTGCAAACCGTGCATCCGATTCGGGTGATCTTTATATCGATTTTGACCGAAATCATCTCATCTTTCCAGCGGCACACTTGGTTTGTCAATTTGATGCCTGGTTCAATCTTTCCCTTCCGTAGCACGCATATGCATTGCATATCACATCTCGCATATCATGCCATGTTTTGCATCATGTTGTTTGTGCATTGCACCGTGATTGATTGTTGGTCTTTTGCTTGTGTTCTTGCCTTGGGTAGAGACGGGATACGAGTACGTGATCGAGGAACCCGTTGAGTACGCTTACGAGGATCAAGCTTTCGTCAACTCTGAGTACTTTGCAGGCAAGATGACCATACCCTCGAAATCACTTCTATCTTTGCTTGCTAGTTGCTCGCTTTATTGCTATGTCGCGATACCTACCACTTGCCATATCATGCCTCCCATATTGCCATGTCAAGCCTCTAACCCACCTTTCCTAGCAAACCGTTGTTTGGCTATGTTACCGCTTTGCTCAGCCCCTCTTATAGCGTTGCTAGTTGCAGGTGGAGATGAAGTTTGTTCCATGTTGGAACATGGATATTGTTGGGATATCATTATTATATCTTATTTACTTTAATGCATCTATATACTTGGTAAAGGGTGGAAGGCTCGGCCTTATGCCTGGTGTTTTGTTCCACTCTTGCCGCCCTAGTTTTCGTCATACCGGTGTTATGTTCCTTGATTTTGCGTTCCTTACGCGGTTGGGTGTTATGGGAACCCCTTGATAGTTCGCTTTGAATAAAACTCCTCCAGCAAGGCCCAACCTTGGTTTTACATTTGCCTAACAACCTATCACCTTCCCTTAGGTTCTGAAGACTCAAGGGTCATCTTTATTTTAACCCCCCCCCCGGGCCAGTGCTTGTCTAAGTGTTGGTCTGAACCTGTCAGCCGCCGGTGACCACTAGGGGCAACTCTGGACTGGCCTACCGGAATCTTGGACAATCCGGTGTTGCCCTGAGAACAAGATATGTGCAGCTCCTATCGGGATGTCGGTGCATTGGGCGGTCTTGCTGGTCTTGTTTTACCATTATCGAAATGTCATGTAACTGGGATTCCGAATCTTCTCGGGTCTTCCTAGGAGAAGGAATATCCTTCGTTGACCGTGAGAGCTTGTGATGGGCTAAGTTGGGACACCCCTGTAGGGTTTTGAACTTTCGAAAGCCGTGCCCGCGGTTATGGGCAGATGGGAATTTGTTAATATTTGGTTGTAGAAAACTTGACACTTAATCTAATTAAAATAAATCAACCGCATGTGTAGCCGTGATGGTCTCTTTTCGGCGGAGTCCGGGAAGAGAACACGGTTTCGTGTTATGCTTGAACGTAAGTAGTTTCAGGATCACTTATTAGCTTCTCGACCGTGCTTTGCTTCTCTTCTCGCTCTCTTTTTGTGTAAGTTAGCCACCATATATGCTAGTGCTTGCTGCAGCTCCACCTCGCTACCTTTTCCTACCTGAAGCTTAAATAGTCTTGATCTCGCGGGTGTGAGATTGTTGAGTCCTCGTGACTCACAGATACTTCCAAACAGTTGTAGGTGCCGATGATACCAGTGCAGATGACGCAACCCAGCTCAAGTGGGAGCTCGATGAAGATCTTGGTCATTGTTTTGTTTCGTTTCTTGTTGATCAGTAGTGGAGCCCAGTTGGGACGATCGAGGATCTAGCATTTGGGGTTGTCTTTCTTTATTTTGGTTTCGTAGTCGGACCTTGATTGTATTCTGGATGATGTATGTTATATTTATGTATTGTGTGAAGTGGCGATTGTAAGCCAACTCTTTATCCCTTTCTTATTCAGTACATGGGATGTGTAAAGATTACCCCTCTTGCGACATGCCTACCATGCGGCTATGCCTCTAAGTCATGCCCCGACACGTGGGAGATATATCCGCATTGTGGGTGTTACATAATATCCCTTAGTTTTCCTTATGGACCCAGCTAGCATGGAAGGGTAGGATAAAAGATGTCATGCAAGTTCTTATTACAAGCACATATGACTATAGAAGGAATACATGCCTACATTGAATTGATGAATTGGAGCTATTGTGTATGTATCGCTCTAGGCTGTGACTATTATATGATGAATGTCATCCAACACAAATATCCATCGTTGATCCAATGCCTACACTTTTCTCATATTGATCTTTGCTAAGTTACTTCCGTTGCTACTGCTGTTACAATCACTACACAACTGCTACTGCTATTGTTACCACTGCTATCAAACTATCATATTATTGTGCTACTAAAAACTTTGCTATTGATATTAGTTCTCTAGGTGTGGTTCAATTGACAAATCAACTACTAATACTCATAAATATTCTTTGGTTCCCCTTGTGCCGATCAATAAATCTGGGTGAAATACTACCCTCGAAGACTATCACGATCCCCTATACTTGTGGGTTATTAACACCTTTTTCTAGCGCCTTTGTCGTGAAGCATAGCTCTATTTGTTGAGTCACTTGGGAATTATATTTGTTGATCACTATGAAGAATCTAAAAGATGCTAAGACCAAGATTGTACCCTCTAAGACGAGGGGGGTAGGGAACTGCCATGTAGCTCTGCACTTGATTCACCTTATGTTTTAAGTAGGCTTTTGACACCACCACCTACTATTCAATCTGATATGTCGCAAGTAATTGATGATGCTACTTCTGCTATAAATGAAACTTTTGATTATGCTAGTACTTTTCTTGATAAACCTGTGCCGTTAGGTGAATTTCTTGATGAACAACTTGCTAAAGCTAAAGAACTTGAGAATGTTGAAACCGATAAAAATTATGATTCACCTATTATGCCTAGCTCTCCCACTAGAGTTGAAATGCCTAAGATACCTAAGGGTTATGTTATGGATGGGGAGATAGCTAGAGAAGTTCTTGCTTGTAATGATAGAGATGATGTCAAGAAATTACTGAGGAAGTTGAAAGAAAAAACTAAGATAGAGAGAATGAAATTTGATCCTAAATTTGCTACTTCTCCTATCTTTGTTGCCGATAAGGATAATGAATTCCCCATTGATCTTGGATTAATTACTTTGGTGGAATCTGATCCTTTTCATGGTTAAACTAAATCTGTTGTGGCACACCGTACTAAATTGAATGATATTGCCACCCTATTTGCTCATGAGGAAAAATTTGCTACTATTATATTCTTAAGTTGTTTATTTTCTCATTAAAGGGTGATGCTAAAGCATGGTTTATTACTCTTGCTCATGGTTGTGAGTGTAGTCCCCAAGATATGATATATTACTTCTCTGGAGAAAAAAACCCGCTCATAAGAAACAATATGCCTTACAGGAAATATTTAAATTTGTGCTATCTGAAGAAGAGAATCTCCCTCAAGCTTAGGGGAGGCTTCTCCAATTACTTAATGCTTTTCTTGATCATCCTCTTAAAATAAATAAATCATTTTATATCTTTTACAATGGACTGACCGATGCTTCTAGGGACTACCTAGGTAGTTGTGCTGGTTGTGTTTTCAGGGAACAAACTATTGAACAGGCTGAAGAACTCTAAATAATATACTAAGAAATGCCAATGATTGGACACTTCCTGAACCGCCACGTAATCCAACTCCAAAGAAGAGAGGTGTTCTATTCCTCAGTCTAGAAGATATGCAAGAGGCAAAGAAACCAATGAAAGAAACGGGTATTAAAGCTGAATATGTTAAGAATTTACCACCTATAGAAGAAATACATGGACTTGATAACCCGATAGAGATAGTAAAGGTAAATTCTCTTTATAATTCGATGAGGGAGACATTCCCTATAATAAATCTGCTAGTCAATGCGTGGATGAATTTGATAATTACATTGTTAAGCAAGAACACTTCAACATGTATGTTAGTAATCAATTGAAATGAAATGCTATCATGATTGATCGTTTGAGTGACCTGATGTTCAGAATTGCTAACGATGTCGATGTTTAAGTAAACATGCATCCATGGTTCATACCTAGTTAGAACAAGTATCTAAGTAACCAAATGATTTGCTTAATGAGATGAGTAATAAGATGAATGATCATGCCGTTAGGGTAATGACTAGAGGAGGTAAAATGACTCAGGATCCTCTATATCCTAAAGGTCAACCTACAAGGACTGAGCAAGATTCTCAGAGAATTAATATTGATGCACCTAGTTCATCTAAGATGAAAAGAAAAAGAAAAATGATAGAACTTTGCATGCTTCTAGTGAACCTATGGTAGAAAACTGAGAATCATAATGATGTTTCTATTTCTGATGCTGAGACACGATCTGGTAACGAACATCCACCTAGTGATAGTGATAATGATGATGTTAATGTTGATACTCAACCAGACAATGATAAAGAACCTGATAATGATGTAGAAATAGAACCTGTTGTTGATCATGATAACCCACCTCCTAAGAATAAAAAGTATGATAAAAGGGATTTCTTGCTAGAAAACATGGTAAAGAGAGAGAACCATGGGTTCAAAAACCCATGCCTTTTCCAAATAAGCCTCCAAAATAAGGATGAAGAATATTTTGAACGCTTTGTTGAAATGCTTAGACCCGTCTTTTTTGCGCACGCGGTTGATAGATATTTTGAAAATGCCTGCATATGCTAAATACATGAAAAATATTATCACTAATAGAAGAAACATAACTGAAGCTAAAATTGCCACCATGCTTGCAAATTATTCATTTAAGGGAGGAATACCTAAGAAGTTAAGAGATCCATGAATACCCACTATACCACGCTCCATCAAAAGAAGTTATGTTAAAACTAATTTATGTGATTTGGAAGCCGGTGTTAGTGTTATGCCTTTCTCTTTTATATAGAAGACTTGATTTGAATAAATTGACACCTACTGACATATCTTTGCAAAGGCTGATAAATCAACTGCTATACTTGAATTTACGAGGATGTTCCCATTCTAGTTGCAAATGTTACTATCTTAACAAACTTTGCCTCTTGATATGCCCAAGGACGACAGTATATCGATCATCCTTGGTAGACCCTTTTTGAATACTGCAGGGGATGTTATTGATTGCAGTAAAAGCAAGGTCATTTTTCATGTCAATGGTAATGAGCATATGATATATTTTCCGAAGAAACAACCCCAAGTGAATAGTATCAACTCTATTGAAAGAATTATGACAGTAACTATTGGAGGTTTTGAATTCCCTCTTCCAGCCGAAAGAAATATGAAATTCTTATTGTTGGAGTGTAACTTAGTCTTATATGAAAATTCTTATTGTTGGTATAGCAAGGTGCTATAAAAATGGTTTTAACCCCTTTTCGAGACGGCATTTGGAACCGTCGCCAAATGAGTGACTGCGATAGGGGGGTCCTTCCCACACGACCCATAAAACATTGGAGATAGGGAGCCTGGATGCATATATATAGTACTCACTACTCGTTTGTGCTCCCATTGCCATCGCAGTCGTTATTCTATGGTGCTACATTTATGCTGCGCAAACCATCACAAATGGTTCACTATTATAGAATGTGTATGATAAGCAGACAATCACACACATTCGCTTTTCCCAAACTGTATGCAATAAATAATTAAGAAGATTAGCTAAGTCGTTCGAGTGTTGGAAAGGATTACGAAACGTCGGACCATCGTAACATTGTCATACACGACAACTATCGCACACACTATTCTGTGGTGCAACATTTACGATGCATAGCACATCAGGAATAGTTCATGCTTGCGAATCGTGTAGAATAAGGCAACTATCACAAACGTTTAGTTTGCTGATAACCCACAAGTATCGGGGATCGCAACAGTTTTCGATAAGTAAGAGTGTCGGACCCAACGAGGAGCTAAAGGCAAAACAAATATTCCCTCAAGTTCTATCGACCACCGATACAACTCTACGCGCGCTTGACATTCGCTTTACCTAGAACAAGTATGAAACTAGAAGTACTTTGTAGGTGTTGTTGGATAGGTTTGCAAGGTAATAAAGAGTGCGTAAATAAAATCTAGGGGCTGTTTAGATAAATACACAACTAAATTAGTTTTAGTAAAGAGTGTTTTGTTACGAGAAAGTTATTTGTCCCTAGGCAATCGATAACTAGACCGGTAATCGTTATTGCAATTTTATATGAGGGAGAGGCATAAGCTAACATACTTTCTCTACTTGGATCATATGCACTTATGTTTGGAACTCTAGCAAGCATCCGCAACTACTAAAGATCATTAAGGTAAAACCCAACCATAGCATTAAAGCATCAAGTCCTCTTTATCCCACATGCAACAACCCCCTTACTCGGGTTTGTGTTTCAGTCACTCATGCAACCCACTATAAGCGAATCATGAACATATTGCAACACCCTACAGCGGGGATCCCTCACACTTGCATGACACGGAGAGCACCATAGGGCAGCACCAATAATAAAACATGCAACTCAAACCAATCTTGATCATCAAATAGCCCATAGGACAAAATAGATCTACTCAAACATCATAGGATAGCCATACATCATTGGGAAATAATATATAGCATTGAGCACCATGTTTAAGTAGAGATTACAACGGGTAAGAGAGAGGTTACACCGCTGCATAGAGGGGGGAAGAGTTGGTGATGATGGCGGTGAAGTTGTTGGTGAAGATTGCGGTGATGATGATGGCCACGACAGCGTTCCGGCGCCACTGGAAGAGAAGGGGAGAGGGGGCTTGATGCGGTGCATCACACGATCATCCCCATGTACACTTCGACTACTCCCCAAGCCCCAAAAGGACATACGATAAGACCTCGACCATACGCCATGGGACACAAGGTGAACTCACTCCTCTTCGAACCGTATCTTCCCACATACGAGACATGGTTACTACCTCATGCATGGACCTTGTGTATACTCAGGCTCATACGGGATGACCATGGATATTCAAAGGACCAAGGCCAAGCATGGAAGAGAAGACGGAAGAAACAAGAAGAAGATGGAGCAGCTGCTGGCGTCAGCCCGGACGTCCGGACCTCCCTCCGGATCATCCGGACTCAGCTGGATCATCCGGATGCCCTCCCGGATCATCCAGGTAATCCTGCAGCCACGACACCCGAAGCTTGCAGAATCCTCCCAGCAAAGCCGGATCATTCGAACGAGGACCCGGATCATCCGGACCATCCGGCCTTTGCCTGTGTGCATGACTTGGGCCGAGGCTCGTGTACCCCTTCGCCCCTCACTTACCCCTTCGTGGCTTAGCACTATATATAGACCCCCTCCTACTCCATTTGAGGGTTACTGTTGTGATAGCTCATTTGAGAGATAGAGCTACGCTCATGTAACGCCCTCAATGCGGCTATATCTCCCACGTGTCGAAGCACGACTTAGAGGCATAACCGCATTGAAAGCAATGTCGCAAGTGAGGTAATCTTCACACAACCCATGTAATACATAAGGGAAAGAGATACATAGTTGGCTTACAATCGCCACTTCACACAATTACATGAATAAAGCATTACAACATCCAAATACAATCAAGGTCCGACTACGGAACCAAAATAAAAGAAGAACCCCAAATGCGACAAGGTCCCTGATCAACCCCAACTGGGCTCCACTACTGATCAACTAGAACGAAACAACACAAAGGACAAGATCTTCATCGAGCTCCTCCTTGAGCTTGGTTGCGTCAGCTGCACGGTAACCTCGGCAACTGCAAGCTGGTTTTGGAAGTATCTGTGAGTCACGGGGACTCAGCAATCTCACACCCTCGCGATCAAGACTATTTAAGCTTATGGGTAAGGTAAAGGTATGAGGTGGAGCTGCAGCAAGCGACTAGCATATATGGTGGCTAACATACGCAAATGAGAGCGAGAAGAGAAGGCAAAGCACGAACGAGAAACTATGATCAAGAAGTGATCCTAGAACAACCTACGTCAAGCATAACTCCAACACCATGTTCACTTCCCGGACTCCGTCGGAAAGAGACCATCACGGTTACACACGCGGTTGATGTATTTTAATTAAGATCAACTTCAAGTTTTCTACAACCGGACATTAACAAATTCCCATCTGTCCATAACCGCGGGCATGGCTTTCGAAAGTTCAAAACCCTGCAGGGGTGTCCCAACTTAGCCCATCACAAGCTCTCACGGTCAACGAAGGATATTCCTTCTAGCGGGAAGACCCGATCAGACTCGGAATCCCAGTTACAAGACATCCTCGGCAATGGTAAAACAAGTCCAGCAACACCGCCCGAATGTGCCGACAAATCCCGAGAGGAGCTGCACATATCTCGTTCTCAGGGCACACTCAGATAGGTCAAGCTATGAGTAAAACCAGCCCTCGAGTTTCCCTGAGGTGGCCCCGCAGGCTGCCCGGTTCGGACCAACACTTAGAGAAGCACTGGCCCGGGGGGGTTAAAATAAAGATGACCCTCGAGAGAGCGACTCCCAGGGGAAAAGTAGGTGGTGGTGAGGCAAATGGTAAAACCAAGGTTGGGCATTGCTGGAGGAGTTTTATTCACGGCGAACTGTCAAGGGGTTCCCATTATAACCCAACCGCGTGAGGAATGCAAAATCTGGGAACATAACACCGATATGACGGAAACTAGGGTGGCAAGAGTGGAACAAAACACCAGGCATAAGACCGAGCCTTCCACCCTTTACCAAGTATATAGATGCATTAATTAGATAAGAGATATTGTGATATCCCAACAAGTAAACATATTCCAACAAGGAACAACATCTCCATGTTCCAACAAGGAACAAACTTCAATCTTCACCTGCAACTAACAACACTATAAGAGGGGCTGAGCAAAGCTGTAACATAGCCAAACAATAGTTTGCTAGGATAAGGTGGGTTAGAGGCTTGGCTTAACAATATGGGAGGCAGGATAAGCAAGTGGTAGGTATCGCAGCATAGGCATAGCAAAAGAGCGAGCAGCTAGCAAGCAAAGATATCAGTGATTTCAAGGGTATGATCATCTTGCCTGAAATCCCGCAAGGAAGAAGAACGAGTCCATGAAGAAGACAAACAGATGTAGTTGAACGAGTCCTCACAAACGCGACGTTCTCGGAACCAACCCCAAGAAGCAACACCGGAAAGAAGCACACAACATAGTAAAACAACCACCACATAAGCATGACATGATGCCCAACCAAATATGATGCATGTCCGGTCTAAAGAAGCATGGCATGGCAACATGCACAAACAATACTACAAGTTAAATGGAGCTCAATATGCATCGGGATGCATATTGACAAAACACCACATTCCATTATTTAGTTTGATCTCATTATGTACCCAACAATATTAAATGTTGATTAACATGGCAAGGGGTGAAGCACAACAAAACTACCTATCTAGGCAAGTTTAAATGAGGCCGGAAGCAATGAACAACAATTCCAGTAAAACCCCATACGCATATTTTAAGTTTTGGTACTGTTCTTCCCTAAACACAATTTTAGAGTTTTTAAACATGCAAAGTAAAACCACAATGTTAAACTAGGCATTTTTCTACCCCAAATACATATAAAGTTTGTTTAAAACCGAGCTAGGGTTATTAAGTTATGAATTAAATCATTTTAGCATGGCATTAGACAAATTTGAACAAACAACATTTTAAAAAATTTAAACATAGATGAAAGTTGCAAAATATTAACCTACACAAAATTCTAAGCAAGTTTCGTATATAAAGTTTTAGCATGTGATGCATAGTTTGTGAGATATTAAATGTATGAACATGAAGGGCTTTGCTGCAAAACTGGTCTCTTTGGAAAAATGGACAAATCGTAGAACGAAAAAAAACATGCCATGGGCCGAATCTGGCTGGCCCGAAGGTATACAGGAGAGGGGCTGGAGGGGTTGCTCACATTGGGCCTGGCCCGGTCGATGCAGCAGTGGCAGGCCCGTGCTGGATCTGGGCCTCGGGTGGGAGCTGGGCCAGCATGCGCAGGGTGGAAAACGGGACGAGGCGAGGCGAATAGTCAACAGGGTCGAGGCAAGGGGATCGAGCCGGTGTTGCTGTCTCGCTCGATACAGAGGACGCCATGGCGGGGCGGCGCTAGACGAAGACGGATGCGCGGTGACCGGGTCAGGTGAGGCCGGATCTGCCAGGTGGGGAGGAGGAGGTGCACGCAACAAGGCTGGTCAGAGGCTCTGGTGGCCGGAGGAAGTGGGTGCGCTCCCGTGACGAAGGCGATGGGACAGGGGAGCTGCAGCGGCGAGAAGGAGGACTCCAGCGAGGGGACGACAAGGACGCAATCCCTACAGGCGGCGAGGTGCAGAGGTGGTCCGGCACTGGATCATGGCGGAGAAGAAGCGGGGCGGACACGTAGATGAACTACAGCGGCAGCATGGGCTCCTGGTGGCCGGTGACTCATGGCGTCACCGTGGGACTTGGTTTCCTGTGAAGAAGAGGACACGGGCAGAGCTTAGAGAGAGAGCCACGGGAGGAAGGAGAAGAGGAGGCCAGAGAGAAAGAGCAGGGACGGCGAGGATGGCCTGCGGGTTGCTGTTGCTCGCCGGTAGCGGTTGGGACGGCAATGAGGACGGGTTGCAGGCGGCTCCGATGCGGGACTTGGGGCGCAGGGGAGAGGCGAGCATCGAGCGGATCCGGCGGGTGGCGCTGCTCGAAGGATACCAGATGAAGCAGGACGGTGGCAGTGGCGCCACGGATCTTGGGCGAGCTCCTTTTCATTCCTGGGAAGGAGAGAGAGAGGACCACCGTGAGAGAGAGAGAGAGGGAAAACAGGAGGAGAGGAGCGGGATGAGGCCAGTCCTGGTCGTGGCCGCCGGCGGCGGGGTCACCGGAGGGCGCGACCTGTAGGGTCGGCGAGGCTCGGGCGCGAGGGCTCCTGCCCCGATCCTGCGGCTGGTTGGATCGAAGGAGGAGGCTGCTGATTGGGGTGGTGCTGAAAACGAAAGAGGAAGTCTGGGCTGCAGATTGGACCGACAGGGATCTGGGAGGATCCCAAGGGAGAGGGTGGCGGCGGTGGGTGAGGAGATGGATGGGACAGATCCCTAGGTTTTAGGGTTTGGTCTAATATATAAGGCAAAAGGATTTCCGGATAGGGGCATTTGGTCCCTGCGATCTTAATCGGACGGTCCCGGATAAATAGGTTAGGGGGCCCAAATAAGAAAACGGTGACGTTTTGTAGATGTTTGGGGATGATCCGGACACAACGGTGGCGACAGTCCGGGTCGGGTTCGGGACAACTTTCGGACGCGCACGTGAGGGGGTCGATGCACCGTGCAAGGAGGGGTTTCGGGGCCTAGCAGTGATAGCGGACTGTGCAGATGGACTAGAGAGGAAAGAGAGGGAAAGCCCGGCAATAGTTTTCGAAGACCGAAAACGTCCGACGTGTGCCCGGCTATAATGCCGCTATAGTTTAACGTTGGAACGTCAAACAGACTCCGAATGCGATGAAACTTGACTGGCGGTCTACTGACAATAAAACAACACCGCATGTCAACCTTCATCCCATTCCGAGAACATTTTCCTACTGGTAATCACAAGTGTCAACATCATCAGCTAAGAAGGATGAGCAAAAGTTGAGACCTGACTTACCTCACGTGGCAGCGATGAACTACTGCAGTTGGAGACGTTGGACTGCGGCGATGGGTGGAGCTGAAGGAGGTGCATCGGTGTGGGGGGTGCAAGGTGGCGGCGCAAATGGGGGAGGGGCAGCGCTTGTGGGAGGTGGAGTTGACGGCGCATCATTGGGAGATGGAGAGGCTTGACCGACGCTGGGAGGTGCAGGGGTGGCCCGCTCCGGTCGGGATCCGGCCGGATCCGTGCACGCCAGCGCTCTTGAGGGGCGGCGGTTGTGGCGGCGGTGCGCTGGATGGCAACGGCGAAGGAGACATGACGGCGGCGCACGGGGTGCCTGCGGGGTTCGGGGCGTCGCCGGCGCGCTGGGTGGCTGGATCCTGACGGCGGGGAGGTGGGTTGGTGGCGGACGCCGACTCGCCGTTGGCTGGATCCCAGTGGCGGGAGGTGGGATGGTCGAGATCGGGATGGGAAGAGATGGGGGCGCGGCGGGGACAGTGGGGGCGCTGCGTTTTTTTCTTTTTCTTTCCCACGGTTTGGGAGTTCAGGAAGACGCCTATATAGGGCGCGCCGTGATCCAAATAACTATTCTAATCCTGGGATTAGAATAGTGCTGATATATATATATATATATATATATATATATAGGTTTCTGATCAGCTGCGTCGACGATGTTTCACATTGAGCTTCTTCCCTTTCTTTTTCGTTGCCGAGTAATTGAGCCCCTCCTTGTGACTTTTCGGGAGCCATGGAGTACAATCTTTCTTAGGTAATGTAGTATTGATTCTTCTTTTCACGTATGCTTCATCGTCATCATCATCTTCCCTCATCGGGTTGCTGTATTGGTCGTAGTCTTCCTCGTTGGCGACTCAATCCATTCCGACGATGCTCCTTTTGGATCTCCTCATGACAACACAACTGGGATTGGCCTGTTCGGTTATGAAGAAGCATTATGTCACGTGCTTAGCGTGTACCCATGGCTCATTTTTGGCGATGACATTAACGTTCATGGGAGTGCTCTTCGCGTCGGGTATAGACATGGTGGTGAAATACTTGTTTTCTCTTACGACATCCTTGGCCCATCTGACACAGAACATCGTTGCATCGTGCATTCTAGCATAGTCAAGCTTCCAGATCTCTTCAACCCTTTCGTATAATCTTTCAGTTGCGTTGTTGGCGTCGGTCGCGCATTCAATTGTCACCCCGGAGTTCTGGTAATCACTGTCCATGTCTTTGGCCTCCATGTAGAACGTGTACCCATTGATATCTTAGGAGTGATAGGTCGCGAACTTGGGCGCGGGGCCATGTGCTAAGGCGTGTATGAGCAATCCGTCCGAACTGCCCTCTTCCGGGGGATTTTCGCGAACTTGATGTTTAAACCAGCACAAGAATGTGGCGTTGTGCTCTACAGTAACTTCGTCGTCCGTCTTGAGCATCCCCTTATCATGGTACTTCTTTGGGATGGTTTCTTTGTGCTGTGCCACATAATCATCTACCACATCTAGGTGTTGTAGCACTACTAAGTTAGCCCTGTCAAAGTCGTTCCGTCGATCCGAGTAGTCCATGTGCAATTCCCTCCGCCCATTGTTGTGACCATCTCCTTCGAGCTTTCCATTGTGCTTCTGGACGGGCAAACCAACAACAGGGTCTCCGACGCTTATATAATTCTCGCAAAAGGAGACGCACTCATGCGTCAGATACCCATGGACGATGCTCCCTTCCAGATGGGACACGTTACGGACGAATCCTTTGATGACCCCATTCATCCTCTCGAACGGCATCATGCTGTGAAGAAATGTTGGCCCGAGGTTAATGATGTCATCTACGATGTGGACACACAGATGCACCATGACGTCAAAGAACGTGGGTGGGAAGTACATCTCAAGCTCACATAGTATGACAACGATGTAGCGACCTGACCCGAATGGATCAAGTCTCTGTGCTTAAGTGCCATCCCTGGATCGGTATGCTGACACACACAGTACTCGAGGATTTATAGCAGAGGTAATCACATGTAAAAGTAACGTAAATACTATTACCTCAAATCCAAAATAGCGGAAGCAACAAGGTTGTGGATTCCCATCAACACCAATGGCAAAGTTGAGTGTAGAATCGTAACCCTAACGTATCACTTACTCGTCGTAAGATAATCCTGCAACATGAGATGTTGCAGCCACAGAGGGTCAGTACATTGAATGTACTGGCAAATTCACACCATAGAGAAAAATGATGAACAATGGCTATCACTATATGCATATATGGCTGGTGGAAAAGCTCTATGGTTATAATGTTTTTGCGAAAAGCCAATTTTTCCCTACTGCAAAGGAATAAATTTATTTAACTATCATGGTGGTTGTTGAACATTGAGAATGGTTGACAGCATTCGCAATCCCAATTAAGTAACGTCATTAAACCCAACAAAATTAACTTTAGAGTAACCTGTTGAGATTCACATGATAATCCAAGTACTAGATACTCAAGATGTCCATAACCGGGGACACGACTAATCATGATTAGTTTATACACTCTGCAAAGGTTTGTGCACTTTTCCCCACAAGACTCGATCGCCTCCGTTGGATTTCTCGCACTACATGGTGTTTGAGAAACGGATGACCGAAACATAGTCTTTCAGAAGCGCTAGCACCTTACGATGGATAGACCGGTACACCTACTTTCCCCTACATCTGCTAGTCTACCCTGTAAGAGTTCGCACGACTTACTCAACTATGCCAGAGCCCATAATGGCTTGTGGCTGCACACGGAAGTTTCTAGTATGAATAATCTCATGATCCCTTTGAGCCTGGGTGGCGGTCCAAAATAAAAACAGGCAAGTCCTGGAATACCCAGGTGCCTCAATCCGCCCAGATGTGTGTTTAAGTTGCCACCTTAAATAAACCATTAATTAACAATCTCACATCTGTCATGAATACTCTCAAAACCCAATCCACGTCTACGAGCATAGCATGGCAATGTAAGCAATACGTAAAAGTAACTCCCAAGGTTTGAATGCAGGGCAATAGGTTCCTACCTCATCAACTACTTCCCAATACCCACAATTTAATTAGATCCTAATCATGCAATGTTTGAGGTTTGATCTAATGCAAATAAAAACTGGGTACGAAAGAGGTATGATCAAAGTGTGAACTTGCCTGCAATGTTGACGAAGACGATTCGCACTCAAAATCTTGATAGCTCTAATCGTCACACTCCGGTCAATCTATCATAAGCAAGCAATAGTAACCACACATAAGCAATCACTCAAAAGATCATAAAGAACGAAGAAGACGATTCGGAAAACATCAAAACCAAGCAAATAACTCTTGCAACATAAAAAAATTTCTAATAGTACCAAAATTATATGAATTTGGCCTTATCAGAAAGTTTAGGTCAAGAGCTTCGATTTGCAAAAAGAATCAACTCAAACGGAGCTACGAAACTCAAGTTATGATCAAACGAAGTTTGAATTCAAATCTGATCTAATTTAAATTTTAAACTTTTCAAAAACATGTTTGAGTTGGATTTCTGGATAGAGGAGATCATAACGAAGAAGTGGGCGTTGGTTTCGTTGGATTTGGACTAACGAGTAAAAAGTTATGAGGGTTTGAAGTACAGGGACTAAACTGTGAAGAAATTTATCACGAAAAGGTCCCTGGCCGAAAATAACAGAAAAAGAAAAAGCTAAAAAGTGAACGTTCGCTAACTAGTTCTTAAACAGAGAATGTTCTCTAAATAGATCTAATTAAAAAAAACTAAACCGTTTTTTTAAACAAAAACCAAACCCTAAAAAAACCGGCGAAGCGGGCGGTTTTATTACCGGTTTACAGCGGTTCGTGTTTTGGGCGGATCGGACCGGCGTCGGCGGTCAACTCCGGTGAGACGGGGCAGCGGCGACGGCGAGCTCCGGCGCGGTGCGGCTTCGCGACGAGGGCGAGGGCAGCGCGGGGCGATGGCAGCACGAGGAGCGAGGGCGGCGAGGTGGTGGCGGTGGCGCGCGGGGTGGAGGCGCGGCGAGGCGGTGGCACAGAACAGCGGCGGCGGCGGTTGAACGGCGGCAGCAACGGCGGATCTGGCGATGGGCGGCGGCGGCAGCGAAAACGGGACCCAGGGGTCCCGGGGTGGCCTTTTAAAGAGGGCAGGGGAGGGCGGTGGCGTGGGGAAGGGGCGAGGTCGACGCGGAGTCCGGCCGGACTCCGGCTGGCGGCGGCGATGCTTGGGACTCTGTCCCGAGCTTGGGGGCGGTGCGGCGCGGCTGGGCTGCGGCCTGGCCTGGTTGGCTGGGCCGGCCCAGTCGGGGAAGGAGAGCTCTTTATTTTTTTTAATAAACCTTTTTTTCCAGAGAACTTAAAATAATAAAAACAAAATAACTAAAAATATTATATAGGCATATAATATATCAAAATTTTCAGAAAAAGATTTTCTACGACATGAACATTTTTATAACTTCAAATAGAATCCACACAAATTCAGATAAATCAAAGAGTGCTACTGGTCTAATAAAAACTCAATAAAAATCATTAAAAAAATACCAAAATGATTTCAAATTAATTCTTCTCCAATTTTTTATTGTAGGGAATCATGTTACCCTAATTTCCATATATTTTATTTTTGGAGAAAAATAATTTGAATAAAACTCAAATATCTCCAAATTGAAAATAAATTCAAATGAACTTTGAATTTAATTCTTTGAACTCCCAACTCATATTTCATATAATTTGAAGAAGTCATTTTATCTTCGCTCGTGAAAATCATTGAGTTGCATAAAGTTGCAGAATTGGAAATATTTTCCAAATGAAATTCAAATATTTTCAAACACCCCCTTTCATTTAAATAAATGGAAGAAGTCATGTCAACTTCTCTCCAGGGTTTTGTGATGAAAAGAATTTGAATTCACGGAGATCAAAAAGCAAATATGAAAGTTTGGGAAAGTCCTTTTATCCCCTCTCATTTAACTTTCAAAAAGTTTCGAATTCACTCACTTTCAGACAATCAATCAAACAATCAGTCAAATCTATCTATTTATTATAACATTCCAAAATTTAGAATTTTGGGATGTTACAAACCTACCACCCTTAAATGAATCTCGTCCTCGAGATTCGGAGAGGCTAGCAAGAAAAAGGTTAGGGTTTGGGGGTCTCCTCAAATTCCATCAATCATCACCGGGGTCTGGGGTGCTACCACCCTTAGAAGCATGGTTACGGTTCTATCAAAACTCATATACTCCATCCTTATTCTTGACAGTGTCGGTCTTCTTAGATCTTCAGGATAATTCCTTATCCGGGCTCTTTCGGTAGTGTCATAACCTTACCACAATTTTTCTATCCTTTCATCTTGGTAAGGTTCTTCCGAGATTGGGTCTTCTTAGCTGACGGGTCTGGCGCCAAAACTAAACAACTATCGATATCTCATGGTGGTCAACAATTTGTGGTTTCTCCTGCAGGAAATGGGTCTGGGTGATCCTCACCGTATAACCTACGGTTGGCAAAGCTGCCTTATACAAGGGAAAAATACCTATACCATTCTAAGGCTCAAACAAGGTTTAATATTGTCGTCTCTCTACTATAGGCAAGTCACTCAGATTTACCATCCCATATAGCAAGGCGAATAATAAGAGTAAGTCGGTATGGTGATCAATCCATCCCGCACCCAAATCATTACCATGTATATGGTTTAGCGAATCTCGCATTCTAACACTCGGTCATCCTCACAAGCATTGCAGAATTTCTCTTGTCCATGAACTCCATTCGGAATAATCCATTGATTCTGCAAGCCAAACAAACATCTATCGTTCCTTCACAACTCTCAGGTTTTTGCGTAAACTCCTATAAAATCGTTTGTTGACAAAGGTATATCCTCTTCCAGGGTTTTTCCTTCAGCAAGAATGTGCTTGCTTCTTGGCAGGTCCTGGGGCCTGTGAGTTATGGCCCATCTCATCACTTGTAGTCCTTGAACTTATCATCGGGCAACTGATCATTATTTCAACTTCCAACTTCCTAGTATTCTTAATTCCATCCAATCGTATTGACTTCCTTCCTTCTATTGGCACCAAACTAAGACTTGATTACTCAGACTCATCAAGGAGTTTCCATTGATCCATATTTCCGACATCACACCTCCTTTATATCCAATAGTAATTCATCTCTTCATCCTTGTGGGGTATCCCTCATACCGAGATAAAAACTTATAGTTATGAAGTCCATATTCCACTTCGTGGAACATCATTATCCTTTCCAGGGTCAAGCGTCCGTATAGGGGAATATTGGCCATCTCTGCATGGCACTTCTTCAACTGGGAAACGTGAAACACATCTTGAACTCCTGACAGTCCTTCGGGTGACTCCGACTTGTTGGCCACTTATCCCATATGCCCCAAAACTCGGTACGGTCCTACAAATCTCGGGGCTAACTTTTCCTTAACTCCACATCGTTTAACTCCCCGCAGAGGGAACACACGAATACATGCTCTGTCTCCAATTTCATAGACTACCTCCTTGAGTTTTTTTGAGTCTACATAACTCTTCTGCCTGGACTGAGCTACCTTCAGTCTATCTTGAATAAACTTAACATTCTCTTCTGACTCCTTGTTCACATTTGGTCCAAACAACTGACGGTCTCCAACTTCATCCCACATACTCTTGGGGCATCACACATATCGAGACAAAACTCGTATTCATTTTTGTCCGAAATCCACTCAGTGGAGTATCCTTATCTTTTCCAGGGGTCAATGGTTCTTACAGGGTACTACCACCCTTAAAATGCACAAATCTTCCATAGACCATATTCTCATATCCTCATAATGGCCAAAATTCTTCTTCATAGAGTAACAACTCATAAGATCCATATCAGTACCAACGATGCTAACTTTATTCATTCTCAAGTGATTACAATCTCTCGCTTTTCCATTACATGTCTCAACTCAACACCTCAATATAAAAGAAAATGTTCTCACTTCTACTACTCCATTTCTTTTGTTGCAAACTCAACTATCTAGCACAGGTTTTTTTCTCCTTGGGGCATTCTCTGGCAAAGTGCCCTGCTCCATTACAGCTGAAACATATTACTTCTGGCAAGTATCGAGGTTTCCTTTTTGGGCAACTGTTGAGGTAGTGCCCTGACTCCTTGCACCTGTAACAGGTGATATGACTCAGGTTCCTCCTGGGCTCCAATCGGTTTCTCTTCCTGGATTTTTCCATGCCGATCATGGCTTCTATTTCCTATGGGTCATATTCTACTTCCTCTGTCGGGAATTCTACTAGATCCCCATTCAAACAATTTTGGGAGATGTGTCCTTCTTCTCCACATGAATAGCAAGACTTAGTGCAAGGTTTACTTGGGTCTTCTTTAGGCGTGTCCTCCATCACAGCTTCTTCTAAAATTTCCATGAGGGCTCCTTTCATTACTTCTTTGTTCTGCTGGATGGTTCGTTGTACCATGGGGTAAATGTGACACTGAGCAGGATAGTGGGTAGTCCCTTCACACAAGAAACAAGTAATCTGCCTAGTTGGGCATTCTTCAGCTGGGTGACTTCCTTCACGGTTAGGGCATTCATCCTTGTGTTCTTTATGGGTGTGTCCTATTTCTCCACAAATCTTGCATGCACAAGGTTTCTTCATATCCTTTCCATAAGGCCTCAACTTCTGGGACACAAGCCGAGACTTTGGCAAAGTCAACTTAAATTCTTTCCAAGTGGTTACTCCTTGCGATCCATTCATGGGTTGGTACACCCTCCACCAAGTAGCAGCACCTCTTTCAAAGTACTGAAGAGCATGCTGGGTCATATCATGTCCAACTATAGGGTTATTCTCCATGTGATCCTCCATGTTCTGAATCTATCGGTCTGTCTCCAACTGACTCATCGGTCCAAAAAGCTCATCTCCATTCATCCTCTATTGGGTCCAAGGGTTTGGGGTGAGATAAGAGAGATAGAGAGGGATACACACAATGCAAACAAAAGTTTTGAAAAGGCAGATTTTATTGTGGCTGTCGGAAAACATCAAACAAATGAAAGTTCACAATCGTCGCATCTAACGTAGGTATATAACAGGGGTTTGGTCTTCTAAAGGTCAACGTCGCCAAACTCTTCAAGTCTTGTTCCTGTCTTCGATGGCTTCTTTCGATCATGCTTGTCTTTCTCAAATCCTTTTGCCAGATCATCTCTGTTGACGCGAAGTCTCTCGTGACATCCTTTAATATTCCAGAGTTGCATTTCAAACTTCTGGTTTCAACATCCTTCACATGAACCATGGTCATACTATCCTTCAGTTCTTGACAATTCTACGGTATCTCGAGATTGTAGCTCCTCCAGCTTGGCTACTCTCATCTTCAGGATCCTGAGTTCCTCATGAAATACTTCCTTGTCTAATACGACTTCCTAGAGCTCCATTTTAAACTTCTTGATGTACTACTCCAGATCCTGGTGATACAGCGGCTAGGGCTAAAACTTCATCTTATGATAGGTGCTCCATCAGCCTTCTTCCATCAAATCCATTCTGATGAAATGCATCCTTAACTCAGCACGGTGACAATAGCATAAGCGGGCGATAACCTCATGGATAGCCATGGTTGTTCTCTTGTCATTTCCATGAGCTATCTCTCCATAGTTGATATCTCCTTCCTTAGGGTTTTCCTTGACAAATCCTTGAGTTCTTAACTCTACATGCTCCGGTCTTTCTCCAACACACCTTGATCTCGGGCATTGACAACTTCCATAGTCTGCCAAGTTCCATAAGGGTAGCTTTCCTAGGTCATACAAATCTGGGGATTCTTCAGAGCCTCCAATTCTCCTAGTCTTTAGAGTCTTCAACAGCTATAGTTTCCATTATCATAATGTATGGTAAAATCTTCTTCATTCCGAATGGTCTTACTTGTCTGATATCCTGTACTTCTTGGAGTGGTCTCATCAGTCGAATCTTCGAGTGGTCAAAAGGGAAAGGGGTATGGTTTCACTAAAGGGAATTTTGAATAAGCTCAGAAGAGAAGAGAGGTAAAAGATCTTTTTGAAAGGGAAAGTTGTAGAGAAAAATCTTTGCTATGGGCTTGCCAGTTTCTAGGGTCACGTCCTACAGTCAACATGTGCTCTGATACCATCTTGTAGCGACCTGACCCGAATGGATCAAGTCTCTGTGCTTAAGTGTCATCCCTGGATCGGTATGCTGACACACACAGTACTCGAGGATTTATAACAGAGGTAAATCACATGTAAAAGTAACGTAAATATTATTACCTCAATCCAAATAGCGGAAGCAACAAGGTTGTGGATTCCCATCAACACCAACGGCAAAGTTGAGTGTAGAAATCGTAACCCTAACGTATCACTTACTCGTCGTAAGATAATCCTGCAACATGAGACGTTGCAGCCACAAAGGGTCAGTACATTGAATGTACTGGCAAATTCACACCATAGAGAAATGATGAACAATGGCTATCACTACATGCATATATGGCTGGTGGAAAAGCTCTATGGTTATAAGGTTTTTGCGAAAAGCCAATTTTTCCCTACTACAAAGGAATAAATTTATTTAACTATCATGGTGGTTGTTGAACATTGAGAATGGTTGACAGCATTCTCAATCCCAATTAAGTAACATCATTAAACCCAACAATATTAATTTAAAGTAACCTGATGAGATTCACATGATAATCCAAGTACTAGATACTCAAGATGTCCATAACCGGGGACACGGCTAATCATGATTAGTTTATACACTCTGCAGAGGTTTGCGCACTTTTCCCCACAAGACTCGATCGCCTCCGTTGGATTTCTCGCACTACATGGTGTTTGAGAAACGGATGACCAAGACACAGTCTTTCAGAAGCGCTAGCACCTTACGATGGATAGACCGGTACACCTACTTTCCCCTACATTTGCTAGTCTACCCTGTAAGAGTTCGCACGACTTACTCAACTATGCCAGAGCCCATAATGGCTTGTGGCTGCACACGGAAGTTTCTAGTATGAATAATCTCATGATCCCTTTGAGCCTAGGTGGCGGTCCAAAATAAAAACAGGCAAGTCCTGGAATACCCAGGTGCCTCAATCCACCCAGATGTGTGTTTAAGTTGCCACCTTAAATAAACCATTAATTAACAATCTACATCTGTCATGAATACTCTCAAAACCCAATCCACGTCTACGAGCATATCATGGCAATGTAAGCAATACGTAAAAGTAACTCCCAAGGTTTGAATGCAGGGCAATAGGTTCCTACCTCATCAACTACTTCCCAATACCCACAATTTAATTAGATCCTAATCATGCAATGTTTGAGGTTTGATCTAATGCAAATAAAAACTGGGTACGAAAGAGGTATGATCAAAGTGTGAACTTGCCTGCAATGTTGATGAAGACGATTCGCACTCAAAATCTTGATAGCTCTAATCGTCACACTCCGGTCAATCTATCATTAGCAATCAATAGTAACCACACATAAGCAATCACTCAAAAGATCATAAAGAACGAAGAAGACGATTCGGAAAACATCAAAACCAAGCAAATAACTCTTGCAACATAAAACAATTTCTAAAAGTACCAAAATTATATGAATTTGGCCTTATCAGAAAGTTTAGGTCAAGAGCTTCGATTTGCAAAAAGAATCAACTCAAACGGAGCTACGAAACTCAAGTTATGATCAAACGAAGTTTGAATTCAAATCTGATCTAATTTAAATTTTAAACTTTTCAAAAACATGTTTGAGTTGGATTTCTGGATAGAGGAGATCATAACGAAGAAGTGGGCGTTGGTTTCGTTGGATTTGGACTAACGAGTAAAAAGTTATGAGGGTTTGAAGTACAGGGACTAAACCGTGAAGAAATTTATCACGAATAGGTCCCTGGCCGAAAATAACAGAAAAAGAAAAAGCTAAAAAGTGAACGTTCGCTAACTAGTTCTTAAACAGAGAATGTTCTCTAAATAGATCTAATTAAAAAAACTAAACCATTTTTTAAACGAAAACCGAACCCTAAAAAAACCGGCGAACCGGGCGGTTTTATTACCGGTTTACAGCGGTTCGTGGTTTGGGCGGATCGGACCGGCGTCGGCGGTCAACTCCGGGGAGACGGGGCAGCGGCAACGGCGAGCTCCGGCGCGGTGCGGCTTCGCGACGAGGGCGAGGGCAGCGCGGGGCGATGGCAGCACGGGGAGCGAGGGCGGCGAGGTGGTGGCGGTGGCGCGCGCGGTGGAGGCGCGGTGAGGCGGTGGCGTAGAACAGCGGCGGCGGCGGTTGAACGGCGGATCTGGCGATGGGCGGCGGCGGCGGCGAAAACGGGACCCAGGGGTCCCGGGGTGGCCTTTTAAAGAGGGCAGGGGAGGGCGATGGCGTGGGGAAGGGGCGAGGTCGACGCGGAGTCCGGCCGGACTCCGGCTGGCGGCGGCGATGCTCGGGACTCTGTCCCGAGCTTGGGGGCGGTGCGGCGCGGCTGGGCTGCGGCCTGGCCCGGTTGGCTGGGCCGGCCCAGTCGGGAAGGAGAGCTCTTTTTTTTTAATAAACCTTTTTTTCAGAGAACTTAAAATAATAAAAACAAAATAACTAAAAATATTATATAGGCATATAATATATCAAAATTTTCAGAAAAAGATTTTCTATGACATGAACATTTTTATAACTTCAAATAGAATATCCACAAATTCAGATAAATCAAAGAGTGCTACTGGTCTAATAAAAACTCAATAAAAATCATTAAAAAATACTAAAATGATTTCAAATTAATTCTTCTCCAATTTTTTATTGTAGGGAATCATGTTACCCTAATTTCCATATATTTTATTTTTGGAGAAAAATAATTTGAATAAAACTCAAATATCTCCAAATTGAAAATAAATTCAAATGAACTTTGAATTTAATTCTTTGAACTCCCAACTCATATTTCATATAATTTGAAGAAGTCATTTTATCTTCGCTCGTGAAAATCATTGAGTTGCATAAAGTTGTAGAATTGGAAATATTTTCCAAATGAAATTCAAATCTTTTCAAACACCCCCTTTCATTTAAATAAATGGAAGAAGTCATGTCATCTTCTCTCCAGGGTTTTGTGATGAAAAGAATTTGAATTCACGACGATCAAAAAAGCAAATATGAAAGTTTGGTAAAGTCCTTTTATCCCCTCTCATTTAACTTTCAAAAAGTTTCGAATTCACTCACTTTCAGACAATCAATCAAACAATCAGTCAAATCTATCTATTTATTATAACATTCCAAAATTTAGAATTTTGGGATGTTACAAACGATCTCTTCCTGTAGCCTTCAGAGCTGCTTCACACTTATGGACTTTCGAGATATAACGTCGAAGAAGTTGCAGAGACCAGTAAGCGTGTCACGGATGTGCTTCTCCATTATCCCTCTGCTACCTCTTGAGCATGTGTTGGTTTTCCCTTGAAGAGGAAAGGGTGATGCAGCACAGTAGCGTAAGTATTTCCCTCAGTTTTTGAGAACCAAGGTATCAATCCAGTAGGATATTACACGCAAGTCCCTCATACCTGCACAAACAAACAAGAACCTCGCAACCAACGCGATAAAGGGGTTGTCAATCCCTTCACGGTCACTTATGAAAGTGAGATCTGATAGAGATAACAAGATAAATATTTTTGGTATTTTTGTTGTGTAGATTGGAAAATAAAGATTGCAAAATAAATGGCGATAGAAATAGCAAGTGGATAGGAAAATAATATGATGGAAGATAGACTCGGGGGCCATAGGTTTCACTAGTGGCTTCTCTCAAGATAGCAAATTTTACGGTGGGTGAACAAATTACTATCGAGCAATTGATAGAAAAGTGCATAGTTATGAGAATATCTAGGCATGATCATGTATATAGGCATCACGTTCGCGGCAAGTAAACCGAAATGATTCTGCATCTACTACTATTACTCCACACATCGACCGCTATCCAGCATGCATCTAGAGTATTAAGTTCGTAAGAACAGAGTAACACATTAGGCAAGATGACATGATGTAGGGGGATAAACTCAAGCAATATGATATAAACCCCATATTTTTATCCTCGATGGCAACAATACAATACGTGCCTTGCTGCCCCTGCTGTCACTGGGAAAGGACACCGCAAGATTGAACCCAAAGCTAAGCACTTCTCCCATTGCAAGAAAGATCAATCTAGTAGGCCAAACCAAACTGTTAATTTGAAGAGACTTGCAAAGATATTAAATGATGCATAAAAGAATTCAGAGAAGAATCAAATATCATAGATAATCTTGACCATAAACCCACAATCCATCGAATCTCGATAAACACACCGCAAAAAGAATTACATCAAATAGATCTCCATGAGAATCGAGGAGAACTGTGTATTGAGATCCAAAGAGAGAGAAGAAGCCATCTAGCTAATAATTATGGACCCGAATGTCTGTGGTAAACTACTCACACATCATCGGAGAGGCTATGGTGTTGATGTAGAAGTCCTCCCTGATCGATTCCCCCCTGGCGGAGCATCGGAAAATGCCCCAAGATGGGATCTCACGGGTACAGAAGGTTGTGGCGGTGGAAATAGGGTTTCGTGGTGCTCCTGGATGTTTTCAGGGTATATGGGTATATATAGGAGGAGGAAGTAGGTCGGTGGAGCTGTGAGGGGCCCACGAGGGTGGGGGCGCCCTCCTGCCTTGTGGCCTCCTTGCTTCTTTCTTGACATCCACTCCAAGTCTCCTGGATCACGTTTGTTCCAAAAATAAATCTCCCGAAGGTTTCATTCCGTTTGGATTCTGTTTGATATTCCTTTTCTGCGAAACACTGAAATAGGCAAAAAAAGGTAATTTGCACTGGGCCTTTGGTTAGTAGGTTAGTCCCAAAAATAATATAAAGAGGTATATTAAATCCCATTAAACATCCAAAACAGATAATATAATAGCATGGAACAATCAAAAATTATAGATACCTTGGAGACGTATCAAGCATCCCCAAGCTTAATTCCTGCTCGTCCTCGAGTAGTTAAATGATAAAAACACAATTTTTGATGTGGAATGCTACTTAGCATAATTTTGAATGTAATTTTATTTATTGTGGCATGAATGTACAGATCCGAAAGATTCAAGACAAAAGTTTAATATTGACATAAAAATAATAATACTTCAAGCATACTAACAAAGCAATCATGTCTTCTCAAAATAACATGGCCAAAGAAAGTTATCCCTACAAAATCATATAGTCTGGCTATGCTCTATATTCATCACACAAAATATTTAATCATGCACAACCCCGATGAGAAACCAAGCAATTGTTTCATACTTTTGATGTTCTCAAACTTTTTCAATCTTCACGCAATATATGAGCGTGAGCCATGGACATAGCACTATATGTGGAATAGAATGGTGGTTGTGGAGAAGACAAAAAAAAGGAGAAGATAGTCTCACATCAACTAGGCATATCAACGGGCTATGGAGATGCCCATCAATAGATATCAATGTGAGTGAGTAGGGATTGCCATGCAATGGATGCACTAGAGCTATAAGTGTATGCAAGCTCAACAAAAGAAACTAAGTGGGTGTGCATCCAACTCGCTTGCTCATGAAGACCTAGGGCATTTTGAGGAAGCCCATCATTGGAATATACAAGCCATCTATAATGTAAAATTCCCACTAGTATATGAAAGTAACAACATAGGAGACTCTCTATCATGAAGATCATGGTGCTACTTTGAAGCACAAGTCTGGTAAAAGAGGATAGTAACATTGTCCCTTCTCTCATTTTCTCTCATTTTTTCTTTCTTTTTTTATTTGGGCCTTTCCCTTTTTATGGCCTCTTTTTTTCTCTTTTATTTTTATTTTTTTCGTCCGGAGTCTCATCCCGACTTGTGGGAGAATCATAGTCTCCATCATCCTTTCCTCACTTGGGACAATGCTCTAATAATGATGATCATCACACTTTTATTTACTTACAACTCAAAAATTACAACTCGATACTAGAATAAAATATGATTCTTTGTGAATGCCTCCGACGGTGTACCGGGATATGCAATGAATCAAGAGTGACATGCACGAAAGAATTATAAAGGTGGCTTTGCCACAAATACGATGTCAACTACATGATCATGCAAAGCAATATGACAATGATGAAACGTGTCATAACAAACGGAACGGTGGTAAGTTGCATGGAAATATATCTCAGAATGGCTATGGAAATGCCATAATAGGTAGGTATGGTGGCTGTTTTGAGGAAGGTATATGGTGGGTGTGTGATATTGGCGAAAGGTGTGCGATATTAGAGAGGCTAGCAATGGTGGAAGGGTGAGAGTGCGTATAATCCATGGACTCAACATTAGTCATAAAGAACTCACATACTTATTGCAAAAATCTATTAGTTATCGAAACAAAGTACTACGTGCATGCTCCTAGGGGGATAGATTGGTAGGAAAAGAGCATCGCTCGTCCCCGACCACCACTCATAAGGAAGACAATCAATAAATAAATCATGCTCCGACTTCATCACATAACGGTTCACCATACGTGCATGCTACGGGAATCACAAACTTTAGAACAAGTATTTCTAAAATTCACAACTACTCAACTAGAATGACTCTAATATCACCATCTTCATATCTCAAAACAATCATCAAGTATCAAACTTCTCATAGTATTCAATGCACTTTTTATGATAGTTTTATTATACTCATCTTGGATGCCTATCATATTAGGACTAATTTTATAGCCAAAGCAAATTACCATGCTGTTCTATAAGACTCTCAAAATAATATAAGTGAAGCATGAGAGTCAATAATTTCTATAAAATAAATCCACCACCGTGCTCTTAAAAAGGTATAAGTGAAGCACTAGAGCAAAACTATCTAGCTCAAAAGATATAAGTGAAGCACATAGAGTATTCTAATAAATTCAGTTTCATGTGTCTCTCTCCAAAAGGTGTGTACAGAAAGGATGATTGTGGTAAACTAAAAATCAAAGACTCAAATCATACAAGACGCTCCAAGCAAAACACATATCATGTGGTGAATAAAAATATAGCATCAAGTAAAGTTACCGATAGACGAAGACGAAAGAGAGGATGCCTTCCGGGGCATCCCCAAGCTTAGGCTTTTGGTTGTATTTGAATTTTACCTTGGGGTGCCTTGGGCATCCCCAAGCTTAGGCTCTTGCCACTCCTTATTCCAAAATCCATCAAATCTTTACCCAAAACTTGAAAACTTCACAACACAAAACTCAACAGAAAATCTCATGAGCTCCGTTAGTATAAGAAAACAAACCACCACTTCAAGGTACTGTAATGAAATAATTCTTTATTTATATTGGTGTTAAACCTACTCTATTCCAATTTCTCTATGGTTCATACCCCCCGATACTAGCCATAGATTCATCAAAATAAGCAAACAACACGCAAAAAACAGAATATGTCAAAAACAGAATAGTCTGTAGTAATCTGTAGGTTTCGAATACTTATGTATCCCTTAAAATTTATAAATAACTTTGTTAACATGAGGAATTTGTCTATTAACCATCTACAAAAATAATCAACCTAATCGCACTCTCCAGTAAAAAATGGCAGCTAATTTCGTGAGCGCTAAAGTTTTTGCTTTTTACAGCAAGATCACAAAGACTTCCCCCAAGTCTTCCCAAAGGTTTTACTTGGCACAAACACTAATTAAAAACATAAAACACATCTAAACAGAATATATATGAATTATTTATTACTAAATAGGAACAAAAATCAAGAAACAAAAAAAAATTGGGTTGCCTCCCAACAAGCGCTATCGTTTAACGCCCCTAGCTAGGCATAATTTTTATTGATGCGCACAAGGATGATAATAACTGAAACACAAAGAGAGAATCATAAAATATGTGACGAACAAGTTTAAGTCTAACATGATTCCTATGCATAGGGATTTCATAAGCAAAGAAATTATCAAGACAAGCGAAAACTACCATATGCAAGGAAGAAGAAAGAAGCAATAGCAATCTCAACATAACGAGAGGTAATTTTATAACATGAAAATTTCTACAACCATATTTTCCTCTCTCATAATAATTGCATGTAGGATCATAAGAAAATTCAACAATTTAGCTATCAAAAAACATATTCTTAACACAATCCACATGTATGCAAAGTTGACACTCTTCCAAAATAGTGGGATTAACATTAACTAAAGTCATGACCTCTCCAAACCCACTTTTATCAAAAACTTCATAAGATTGAACATTCTCCAAATATGTGGGATCTAAAGTTGACACTCTTCCAAACCCACTTTCAATATTATTGCAAACATTATTATCAATCTCATATTCATCATGGGGCTTAAATAAGTTTTCTAGATCATAAGAAGAATCACCCTAGTCATGATCATTGCAACAAGTAGAGGACATAGCAAAACTAGCATCCCCAAGCTTAGGGTTTTGCATATTATTAGCACAATTTACATCAATAGAATTTATAATAAAATCATTGCAATCATGCTTTTTATTCAAAGATCTATCGAATCGCTTCTTAAAGTAATTTATCACACTTTTCAGATTCACGAATTTCAAGCAAAATCTCATAAAGATAATCTAGTGCACTCAACTCACTAGCAATAGGTTCATCATAATTGGATCTCTTAAAGAGATTAGCAAGTGGATGAGGATCCATAAACTTTTAGCAAGCAAAGATGCAAGCAAAAAGAAGGTACATGGTAACACAAGCAAACAAAAGATCAAACGGAAGAGGGGCGAATAAAACGGCAAAGGTGAAGTGGGGGAGAGGAAAACGAGAGGCAAATGGCAAATAATGTAATGCGAGGGAGAAGAGTTTGTGATGGGTACTTGGTATGTCCTGACTTGTGCGTAGATCTCCCCGGCAACAACGCTAGAAATCCCTCTGCTACCTCTTGAGCATGCGTTGGTTTTCCCATGAAGAGGAAAGGGTGATGCAGCACAATAGCGTAAGTATTTCCCTCAGTTTTTGAGAACCAAGGTATCAATCCAGTAGGATATTACACGCAAGTCCCTCATACCTGCACAAACAAACAAGAACCTCGCAACCAACGCGATAAAGGTGTTGTCAATCCCTTCACGGTCACTTACGAAAGTGAGATCTGATAGAGATAACAAGATAAATATTTTTGGTATTTTTGTTGTGTAGATTGGAAAATAAAGATTGCAAAATAAATGGCGATAGAAATAGCAAGTGGATAGGAAAATAATATGATGGAAGATAGACCCGGGGGCCATAGGTTTCACTAGTGGCTTCTCTCAAGATAGCAAATTTTACGGTGGGTGAACAAATTACTGTCGAGCAATTGATAGAAAAGCGCATAGTTATGAGAATATCTAGGCATGATCATGTATATAGGCATCACGTCTGCGACAAGTAGACCGAAACGATTCTGCATCTACTACTATTACTCCACACATCGACCGCTATCCAGCATGCATCTAGAGTATTAAGTTCATAAGAACAGAGTAACACATTAGGCAAGATGATATGATGTAGAGGGATAAACTCAAGCAATATGATATAACCCCCATCTTTTTATCCTCGATGGCAACAATACAATACGTGCCTTGCTACCCCTGCTGTCACTGGGAAAGGACACCGCAAGATTGAACCCAAAGCTAAGAACTTCTCCCATTGCAAGAAAGATCTATCTAGTAGGCCAAACCAAACTGATAATTCGAAGAGACTTTCAAAGATATTAAATCATGCATAAAAGAATTTACAGAAGAATCAAATATTGTTCATAGATAATCTTGATCATAAACCCACAATTCATCGGATCTCGACAAACACACCGCAAAAATAATTATATCAAATAGATCTCCATGATAAGCAAGGAGAACTTTGTATTGAGATCCAAAGAGAGAGAAGAAGCCATCTAGGTAATAACTATGGACCCGAAGGTCTGTGGTAAACTACTCACACATCATCGAAGAGGCTATGGTGTTGATGTAGAAGCCCTCCGTGATCGATTCCCCCTCCGGCGGAGCACCGGAAAAGGCCCCAAGATGGGATCTCACGGGTACAGAAGGTTGCGGCTGTGGAAATAGGGTTTCGTGGTGCTCCTGGATGTTTTCAGGGTATATGGGTATATATAGGAGGAAGAAATAGGCCGGTGGAGCTGCAAGGGGCCCACGAGGGTGGGGGCATGCCCTCCTGCCTCGTGGCCTCCTCACTTCTTTCTTGACGTCCACTCCAAGTCTCCTGGATCACGTTTTTTCCAAAAATAACTCTCCCGAAGGTTTCATTTCGTTTGGATTCCGTCTGATATTCCTTTTCTGCGAAACACTGAAATAGGCAAAAAACAACAATTTGCACTGGGCCTTTGGTTAGTAGGTTAGTCCCAAAAATAATATAAAAAGGTATATTAAATCCCATTAAACATCCAAAACAGATAATATAATAGCATGGAACAATAAAAAATTATAGATACGTTGGAGACGTATCACCCTCTAGTGGCAACCGAGAGTATCTGCGTCATCATGACGTGACAGTCATGAGACTTCATCCCGCTGAACCTTTTCTTCTTGGGGTCTAGAAATCTGCTTATCTTCCCACAGTAACCGGAACTGACTTTGATTCCCATAAGGCACTTGATGAATTGATCGATCTCCTTCGCACTTAAGGTGAAGCAAGAAGGGGGGAAATAATTCTCCTCCTTCTTGTTGACTTTTCTGCCCATTTGCCCCTCCGTCTCCGTCTCCGTCTCTGTCTCCTCCATCAACTTTTTACGATGGAGATCTTTCCTGATCTTCAGATCTTCCAAGTCTTTCCTTGCCTTCGGCACATCCTTGGTCGTCTCCGGCATGTTCATCAGTGTGCCAAGCAATCTCTCGAGGACATTCTTCGTGATATGCATTGGATCAAGGCAATGAGGCGTGTCATGATTGGGCCAGTACTCCAAGACCCAGAAAACAGACCTCGTTTTCCATACCTTCAGCAGCGGCTCCGGCGCCTTTTTGATCTTTCCTGGCGTGGGGCATCGTTCCTAGTTTCTCAATAGCTCGCCGATTTCGGCACCGCTCCTCTTACGTGGAGGTCCTCGAAGCTCGGCCAATCCATTGAATAGATGTCCACGCTTTCTCCACGGGTAATCCTTCTCGAGCCATCTACAATGCCCCATGTACACGATTTTCCCGGACCCGCCATCTTTCGTTGACATAAGCTGCTGAGACATTGTATCATCCATGCGCCTCGTGCATCCACAGTATCTGTGGCACACCTGGTCTGAGGTGTACCCGTAACTGAGATAGTCGTGCACCGTCATCATCATCGCGTCTTTCATTTGGAAATATTCTCCTTTGCTAGCGTCCCATGTCCATGCCGGTGTTTTCCATAACGTGTCTAGCTCCTCTTGCAGAAGCCCCATATACAGGTTAATACTATTTCCCGGTTGTTTCAGCCCTTGAATCAGCATGCACATGTGTATGTACTTTGTCTTCATGCACTTCCATGGGGGGAGGTTGTACATCCATACAAACACGGGCCATGTGATGTGGTTGGTATTCTAGTTTCCAAACGGATTCATGCCATATGTACTCGCACCAAGCACGATGTTCCTTGGATCTTCTGCAGCAAATCCATATATGGCGTTGAATGCTCTCCACTGACTACCATCTACGAGGTGTCTCAGCCTCGTATCATCTCCATCGTCGGGCTTCTTCCTCTCCGTGTGCCAGCACATGAGCTTTGCTTCCTTAGGATCTACGAAATACCATTGCAGACGGGGAGTGATCAGAAAGTACCATACAACTTTCTAAGGAGATTTCTTTCCTGCCTTCTTGTATCGACAAGCATTGCACACCGGACAGCTGGTTTTTTCCGCGTGCTCCCCCGATAAATGATGCAATCATTGATGCATGCATGGTACCTAATGTGCGGCAAATCAAAAGGGCAAACAATTTTCTTGGCCTCCTTGACACTAGTAGGACACAGGTTCCCTGCGGGAAGAACTTTATTATGTAGAAACTTCAAATGCTCATGGAGGCTTTTGTCTGTCCATTTGTTTTTGGCCTTTGCCTTTATAAGTTCGAGCGTGAAACTCAAGTGGGTCACCTCGGGATCGCAACCGTCATAGAATGGAGTCCTCGAGTCTACTTCAAGTTGCGCCAGCTTGGCCTCCTCTCTAGAAGCAGCTCTCTCGCTAGTCATACTCTTGCGAAGGAGGTCTCAAACATGAGGGTCCTGCACGACTGAACTTAGTAGCGTCAAAGACTGCGGCGTGACCGCCACGTCTTCTCCGCCATGTCCGGATTCTTCTTCGCCGTGTCCGGAATCTTCTCTGCTGCCGTCATCATTTCCAAACTCTTCCCCTTCGATATGTCCGGCTCCATCATCTTCTTGTCGATCCGTCATCTCTTTGTCTAGCCCCATGTCCTTATTCCCTGCCATGTGGACGTCCTCATCATCATCTTCTTCTCCAGTTATCCACCATGTATAGCCATCCATGAAACCATTCATCAGCAGGTGCGCCTTCAAAGTGCCATGATCAAAAGGGTCCAAAAGGACTCCTTCCTTGCATCTTGCACACGGACAACTAATCCTAGTCTGATTATTTGCAGACATGTCCATCACCGCGGATTGCATGTACCACTCCACCTTCCATCCACTCACCTTCATGACCGACTGCACGGTATAACAAGCAAAAGGGTTACGAAATAAATAATGCATGCTTCAAAGTCATATATATATATATAAATATAAATTTTGCTCGAAATTCACCGAAACGGAAATAAATCGTCATTTCGGCAAAACATAAGCAACTCGTGGGCATGTCACTAGCACAAATCTCTCCATATGTATATATCCCAAAAACACATATTCTCATTCACACACATATTCCCATTCTTGAAATGAACAACTTTTTACTCACCTATATATATATCTCCCGAGAGAGACCGAGAGCACGCGGCTACTCAGATGATGAGAGAGAACGATCGAGAGAGCACATGTGGTTGGCTAAATAGCTAGCTAGATCTAGTTGTTGGGGAGGAGAGGTGAATCTAGCTAGCTAACTAATGGAGAGGGGTTATGGTGGATGGGGGCATTAATGGGGGAGAGAAGAGAGGTGTAGGAGAAAGAGAGAGGCCATTTATGGAGGAGGGTGCCATTAATGAGGAGAGAAGAGAGGTAGGAGGAAGAGAGAAGAAGAGCAACAATGGTGGAGAGCGGAGAGGGGAGAGGGGAAAGGGGAAAGGAGGGAGAGAGAGGGCAAAGTGGGGGGGAGGAGGGGGAGGGGGTGGAAAAGGTGGCACCAGCTGCAACTAGCAGTAGCGGTGCTTTGCAAAAAGCGCTGCTGCTATTGGACTTAGTAGTAGCGCTCTCCGGGAAAAGCGCTACTACAAAGTGGGGCCCACTAGTAGTAGCGGCACATAAAAACCGAGTGCTACTACTAAACTGTTAGTAGTAGCACTTTTTTCTGTACACCGCTACAACTACAAAAACTGTCGGTGGCCTCGTCTGGTCCCACATAGTAGTAGCGAGTTTCTGCATCACATCACTACTACTATGGAGTTAGTAGTAGCGCTTTCCAAGAAAAGTGCTACTGCTAAATAGCAGCAGCGTTTACTATTTTCCAGCGCTACTACTATGCTACTGTGTATAAGCATTTTCCTAGTAGTGCAACATGCATTAAAATGGTTATGCTGTAGTATGTTAGTATGGTATCCTCCTCTGAATGATTCAAGTGGCTTGACTTGGCACATGTTCACACATGTAGTTGATTCAAAACCAACACAACCTTCATGATATTTATGTTCAGGGTTTTTATATCCTACTCATGCTAGTATTCAATGTTAATTATTCACAATGCATGGTTATGACCGTTGTCGCTCTCTAGTTGGTCGCTTCTCAATCTAAGCGGGAATGCTGCTTGTGCATCCAAATCCTTAAAATCAAAGTTGTTGTAGATGAGTCCACCATATCTACCGATATACGGTAGTACCCAGCTGTTCCAAGTAAATTTGCATGTGCCATCTCTAATCATTCTAGTAATCATCTATTTTACATTCCCGTACCGCTCATGGAGCGACAGGGCGATCAATATCTTTCATGCTAAGCGGGTTATTCTCATGATGGGTGTTTATTCACTTCTTATTGCACGAGAGAGGCTGGTAATTGGGATGCCCAGTCCTATAATCAAAATAAAGAAAATTATATTAAAACAAACTCCCCCAGAAAGTTGATTGTCTGGAGGGCACCCGAGGATTCCGGTAGCCATGGCTTGTGTTTGTATGGTTGAGGGGGAGTAAAATTAACCTTTCTGCTTGGAACAAGTATAGGGGATTGCAACAATTTTTGAGGGTAGAGTATTCAACCCAAATTTATTGATTCGACACAAGGGGAGCCAAAGAATATTCACGAGTATTAGCAGTTGAGTTTTCAATTCAACCACACCTATAAAACTTAATATCTGCAGCAAAGTATTTAGTAGCAAAGTAGTATGATAGTAACAGTAACAATGGCAGAAGCAACAGTAGCAGTTTGTAGTGATTGTAACATCAGTAGCAACGAAAATAACTTAGCAAAGATCAATATGTGAAAAGCTCACATGCATTCGATCGGCAATGATAATTGTGTTGGATGATATTCATCATGTAGTAGTCATAACCTAGGGTGACCAAAACTAGCTCCAATTCATCAATATAATGTAGGCATGTATTCCGTATATAGTCATACGTGATATCTTTTGTCCTACCCTCCCGTGGCAGTGGGGTCCTAATGGAAATTAAGGGATATTAAGGCCTCCTTTTAATAGAGAATGGGAACAAAGCATTAGCACTTGTGAATACATGAACTCCTCAAACTATGGTAATCACCGGAAAGAATCCCAATTATTATCACCTTGGGGTATGCGGATCATAACTCATAATAGGTGTCTATAAATTGCAAGATAGGATCAAGAACACACATATATTCATGAAAACATAATAGGTTCAAATCTGAAATCAAGGCACTCGGGCCCTAGTGACAAGCATTAAGCATAGCAAAGTCATAGCAACATCAATCTCAGAATAGAGTGGATACTAGGGATCAAACCCTAACAAAACTAACTCGATTACATGATAAATCTCATCCAACCCATCACCGTCCAGCAAGCCTACAATGGACTTACTCACGCATGACACTAAGCATCATGAAATTGGTGGTGGAGGAAGGTTGATGATGACGACGACGGATTCCACCCTTCGGAGCCCCGAACGGACTCCAGATCAGCCCTCTCGATGAAGAACAGGAGGTGGCAACTGCTCCATATCGTAATACACAATGGGTCCTTCTCTCTGATTTCTCTCTCTCCGCGAATAGGTATATATGGAGTTGGAATTAGGGTTTTCGGAGCTCCAGGGGCTCCACAAGCCAGGGGCGCGCCCCTGGGCTTCTAGCCCCTGGGTGGCCCCCTCTGGTATTTGTTTCTGCCAGTATTTTTTATATATTCTAGAAATATTCTCCGTAAATTTTCATGTCAATCCGACAACTTTTATTTATGCACAAAAATAACACCATGGCAATTCTGCTAAAAACAATGTCAGTCCGGGTTAGTTCCATTCAAATCATGCAAATTAGAGTCCAAAACAAGGGTAGAAGAGTTTACAAAAGTAGATACGATGGAGACGTATTAACCACCAATAATGTGTTTAGCATGGAAGATATCAAAATCCTTTGTCGTGATGTTGATAGGAAAAGCACACCTCTCAAATGTATTCATCTCTAATTTAAGCTTCGAGCTTTGGAACCACTGCAAATCTCTGCTTCCCTCTATGAAGGGCCTATCTATTTACTTTAATGTTATTTAATTTTATTGTTGAGTCATCACCTTATCATTTAAAGCACCAATCCTAAGGGCGCTATTGTCATTCTTATGCATTGAGTCTAGTTAATGTTGAATGTGAGCATGACTGGATCTCTTCTACCCTGAATTATAATGTTTACTCGCTGCTTGAACTTGAAAGGTGCTCTCCATATATGTTTTGCGGTCTTAGAAAGGGCTAGCGAGATACCATGTTATCATATTATATCATGATTGTTTTCACAAATTGTTGGCATCTCAGATATCTTATTATTGCTCACTAGTTGATTATGTCACTGATATGAGTAAATGTGAATTCTAAGCGGTTATCATTTTCATGGTTAGTTCATGATCTTTGCTGAAAACTTGGGTGCTATTTAAGATTATATATGGATACAAGAACAAAAGAATTCATAAAAGTTTTTATTTATCACTTTCAGTTTGTCAACTGAATTGCTTGAGGACAAGCAATGAGCTAAGCTTGGGGGAGTTGATACGTCAACATCGTATCTACTTTCCATACACTTTTGCTCTTATTTTGGACTCTAATTTGCGTGATTTGAATAAAACTAACTTGGACTGACGATGTTTTCAATAGAACTACCATGGTGTTGTTTTTTCTGCAGACATAAAAGTTCTCAGAATCGGAGGAAACTTTGAGGAGATTTTTTAGGGAATATATGAAAAATGCTAGAACGAAGATCCACCGGAGGGTGGCACCTCAGCTCACAAGGCAACAGGGCACGCCCTATTACCTTGTGGCCCACACGAGGCCGTCTAACCTAATTGCAACTCTATAAATTGTTGGGGAACATAGCATGGAATTTCAAAATTTTCCTACGATCACGCAAGATCTATCTACGAGATGCATAGCAACGAGAGGGGGAGAGTGTGTCCATATACCCTCATAGAGAGAAAGTGGAAGAGTTATGTTAATGCGGTTGATGTAGTCGAACATCTTCATGATCCAACCAATCCAAGTACCAAACATACGGCACCTCCGTGTTCAGCACACATTCAGCTCGATGACGTCCCTCGAGCTCTTGATCCAGTAGAGGGTCGAGGGAGATTTCCAACAGCATGACGGCATGGTGACGGTGATGGTGATCTGATCCACGCAGGGCTTCGCCTAAGCACTACGACGCTATGACCGGAGGAGTAAATTGTGGAGGGGGGGGGGCACCGCACACGGCTAAGAGAAATCTTGGTGTGCCTTTGGGGTGCCCCCCGCCCCCGTATATAAAGGGGTAGGAGGAGGCCGGCGGCCAGGAAGGGCGCGCCAAAGGGGAGTCCTACTTGGACTCCTAGTCCAAGTAGGATTCGCCCCCTTTTCCTTTCTCCACCGGAGGGAATAGGAAGGAGAGGGAGAGGGAAAGGGAAGGGGGGCGCCCCCACCTCCTTGTCCTATTCGGACTCCCTAGGAGGGGTGCGCGCGCCACCCCTCGCGGGCTTCCCTCTCTCTCCCTTTAGGCCCATGTAGGCCCAAGACTTCCCTGGGGGATCCGGTAACCCCTCGGTACTCCGGAAAAATACCTGAATCACTCGAAACCATTCCGATGTCTGAATAATACCTTCCAATATATGAATCTTTACCTCTCGGCCATTTCGAGCGTGATCTCATCCGGGACTCCGAACAAACTTCGGTTACCAAAACACATAACTCATAATACAAATCATCATCGAACGTTAAATGTGCGGACCCTACGGGTTCGAGAACTATGTAGACATGGCCGAGATACATCTAGTGAATAACCAATAGCGGAACCTGGAGGCTCATATTGGTTCCTACATATTCTATGAAGATCTTTATCAGTCAAACCGCATAACAACATACGTCATTCCCTTTGTCATCCGTATGTTACTTGCCCGAGATTTGATCGTCGGTATCCTCATACCTAGTTCAATCTCGTTACCAGCAAGTCTCTTTAATCGTTTCGTAATGCATCATCCCTCAACTAACTCATTAGTCACATTGCTTGCAAGGCTTATAGTGATGTGCATTCCCAAGAGGGCCCAGAGATACCTCTCCAATATATGGAGTGACAAATCCTAATCTTGATCTATGCCAACTCAATAAACACCATTGGAGACACCTGTAGAGCAAATTTATAGTCACCTATTTATGTTGTGATGTTTGATAGAACACAAGGTGTTCCTCCAGTATTCGAGAGTCGCACAATCTCATAGTCAGTCGAATATGTATAAATCATGAAGAGAGCAATAGCAATAAAACTAAACTATCATAATGCTAAGCTAACGGATGGGTCTTTTCCATCACATCATTCTATAATGATGTGATCCCGTTCATCAAATTACAACACATGTCTATGGTCAGGAAACCTAACCATCTTTGATTAACGAGCTAGTCAAGTAGAGGCATACTAGGGACACTATGTTTTGTCTATGTATTCACACATTTACTAAGTTTCCGGTTAATACAATTCTAGCATGAATAATAAACATTTATCATGATATAAGGAAATATAAATAACAAATTTATTATTGCCTCTAGGGCATATTTCCTTCAGTATCCCACTTGCACTAGAGTCAATAATCTAGATTACATAGTAATGATTCTAACACCCATGGAGTCTTGGTGTTGATCATGTTTTGCTCATGGAAGAGGCTTAGTCAATGGGTCTGCAACATTCAGATCCATATGTATTTTGCAAATCTCTATGTCTTCCTCCTTGACTTGATCGCGGATGGAATTGAAGCGTCTCTTGATGTGTTTGGTTCTCTTGTGAAATCTGGATTCCCTCGCCAAGGCAATTGCTCAGTATTGTCAAAAAAGATTTTCATTGGACCCAATGCACTAGGTATTACACCTAGATCGGATATGAACTCCTTCATCCAGACTCCTTCATTTGTTGCTTCCGAAGCAGCTATGTACTCCGCTTCACACATAGATCCCGCCACGACGCTCTGCTTGCAACTGCACCAACTTACAGCTCCACCATTCAATATAAATACTTATCTAGTTTGTGACTTAGAGTCTTCCAGATCAGTGTCAAAGCTTGCATCAACGTAACCATTTACGTCAAGCTCTTTGTCACCTCCATAAACGAGAAACATATCCTTAGTCCTTTTCAGGTATTTCAGGATGTTCTTGACCGCGGTCCAGTGATCCACTCCTGGATTACTTTGGTACCTCCCTGCTAAACTTATAGCAAGGCACACATCAGGTCTGGTACACAACATTGCATACATGATAGAACCTATGGCTGAAGCATAGGGAATGACTTTCATTTTCTCTCTATGTTCTGCAATGGTCGGGCATTGAGCCTGACTCAACTTCACTGTAACGCCCCGAGACCGATGTGCCAGGTGTCCTCCAGTTATTCGCCGTCGTTGCCATGTCATGTGCTTGCGTGTTGCATCTTGGCATGTCATCATGTGCATTGCATCATCATGTTTTTCAAAACCCCATCCGTTCGGGTTCTCCCAGTTCCTTCCGTTGTCCGTTCTGAGCCCAGACACACTTGCATGCGCCCGCGACATGTCCGAAATATTATTTTATAAGTGGCTGGAAAATGTTCTCGGAATGGGATGAAAGTTGGCGTGTGGTCTTATTATAGTGTAGATAGACCGCTTGTCAAGTTTCATCGCATTCGGAGTTCATTTGATAGCCCAACCGTTGAACTATAGCGGCATTATAGCCGGTCTAACGTAGGACATTTTCGGTCTCCGAAAACTGTTGCCGGGTTTTCCCTCTCTTTCCTCTCTAGCCCATCTACACAGCCCACCTAGGCCTAGACTACTCCTCCTCGTGCCTGGAGCCGTCCGATAGTGATCCGAGGGTCCGAAAACGGATGAAAGCCCCTAACTCTAGACCCCTGCCTATTTAAGAAGCCCCCCTTGCCATTTTTGGGTGCCCCTAGCCTTCCCCTACCCCCAGCCACCGCATCCCCCTCGAAAACCGCACCACCAGACAGATCCATCCACCTCTTCCTTGTTTTCCGGCGAACTCCACCTCCACCTCGCCACTTGGCAGCGTCCCATTGGCTGCGCCGCCACCCCGCACCGCCCGTGGCCAATCGAGCGAGGCCACGTCGCCTCTCGAGCGCCCCACTTCGCCCCGGCCCTCAGGGCCCATCTGAAGCCCGCCCGGGCCCGGAACCGCGCCACCGCGCGCAACGCAGGAGCACTCGCCCCGCACCTCCAGTCTTCCGCGTGGGAACCTCTAGCTTCGTCGCCCGCAACCTGCCGCATCCACCTCGTCGCTCGCCGGAGTCACTGCCGGCGATCCACTCCGGTCAGATCAGCACTGCTGCCTCGCCTCCCCATCGCCCTCTCCTTCTCTTTTTCGACCTCACTTCTCTCTCTCCCTTCCCCTGCAGAGCCGTCCTGGACGAGTCCCACCTCGCCGGACCCCGCATCCCGAGCACCGCCGATCACTTCTGTCACCGAATCTGGAACCTCCGTCCTCGGATCCGCCCATCCCCGTCGTCCGGCAGGTTCCCGTCGACCCAGTCGCCGCCGTCATGCCGAGTTCGCTGCCAGCCGCCATTGTTGCCCTGCTTCCGTCGAACAGAGGTCGACGCACCCAGTCGTTCGCGTTGATCGTTCCTGGGCCGCCACCTCCTCATCGGGCCTGCTAGCCCAAGGACGCGCCAGAGCCTGCCAGCCTTGCCTCCCACCGACCGGGCCTTGGCCCGTGGGTGAGCTCCTCGCAGCCCCTCCTCTCTGTTGGCCCAGTTCAGCAGATTCGGCCCTATAGTGTTTTTTCCTCTGGACGGATTTAATCAATTATCCCAGGATTTACTGTTTTGCAGAAAAACCCTCATAGTACATGCATATAATAACTTAATAACTAAGCATCATATGGAAAAACTTAATATATGAAACTTGCTTAGAATTTTGTGTAGATTAATAATTTGCCACTTTCATCTATGTTCAAAATGTTTAAAATGATGTTTGTTTAAATTTGCCCCTATGCCATGCTAAAATGATTTATTTCATAACTAAATAACCGTAACTCGGATTTTAATAATCTTTATATGTAAATGGGGTAGAAAAATGTCTAGTTTAACATGGTGGCTTTACTTTGCATGTTTAATGACTCTAAAACTATGTTTAGGGCAGAACAGTACCTAATTCATTATTATGCACATGAGGAGTTTCCAGACTTGTTGTTCGTTGTTTCCGGCCTCATTTAAACTTGCCTAGTTAGGTAGTTTTGTTGTGCTTCACCTCTTGCCATGCTAACAACATTTAATATTGTTGGGTACATAAACAAGATCGAACTAAATAAGTCATGTGGTGTTTTCTTCAATATGCAACTCCGTTGCATATTGTGCTCCACTTAATTTGTAGAATTGTTTGTGCATTTTTGCCATGCCATTGTTCATTAAACCGGACATGCATCATACTTGATTGTGCATCATGCCATGTTCATGTCGTGGTTGTTTACTATGTTGTGTGCTTCTTTCCTATGTGCTTCTTCGGTTGGTTCCGGTAACGTTGCGTTTGTGAGGATCCGTTCGGCTACGTTCGTTTGCCTTCTTCATGGACTCGTTCTTCTTCCTTGCGGGATTTCAGGCAAGATGACCATACCCTCGAAATCACTTCTATCTTTGCTTGCTAGTTGCTCGCTCTTTTGCTATGCCTATGCTACGATGCCTACCACTTGCTTTTCATGCCTCCTATATTGTTGAACCAAGCCTCTAACCCACCTTGTCCTAGCAAACCGTTGTTTGGCTATGTTACCGCTTTGCCCAGCCCCTCTTATAGCGTTGTTAGTTGCAGGTGAAGATTGAAGTTTGTTCCTTGTTGGAACATGGAGATGTTGTTCCTTGTTGGAACATGTTTACTTGTTGGGATATCACAATATATCTTATTTAATTAATGCATTTATATACTTGGTAAAGGGTGGAAGGCTCGGCCTTATGCCCGGTGTTTTGTTCCACTCTTGCCGCCCTAGTTTCCGTCATATCGGTGTTATATTCCCGGATTTTGCGTTCCTTGCGCGGTTGGGTAATAATGGGTACCCCTTGATAGTTCGCCTTGAGTAAAACTCCTCCAGCAATGCCCAACATTGGTTTTACCATTCGCCACCTAGCCTTTTATTTCCCTTGGGTTCTGCAGACTCAAGGGTCTTCTTTATTTTGCCCCCCAGGCCAATGCTCCTCTGAGTGTCGGTCCAACCTGTCAGCTGCCGGTGGCCACCAGGGGCAACTCTGGGCTGGCCTACCCGTACCTAAGACAATCTGAGTGTACCCTGAGAAAGATATATGTGCAGCTCCTATCGGGATTTGTCGGCACATTCGGGCGGTGTTGCTGGTTTAGTTTTACCTTGTCGAAATGTCTTGTAACCGGGATTCCGAGTCTGATCGGGTCTTCCCGCTAGAAGGAATATCCTTCATTGACCGTGAGAGCTTGTTATGGGCTAAGTTGGGACACCCCTGCAGGGATTTGAACTTTCGAAAGCTGGGCAGATGGGAATTTGTTAATGTCCGGTTGTAGAAAACCTGAAGTTGACCTTAATTAAAATATATCAACTGCGTGTGTTACCGTGATGGTCTCTTTCCGGCGGAGTCCGGGAAGTGAACACGGTGTTGGAGTAATGCTTGACGTAGGTTGTTTTAGGATCACTTCTTGATCATAGTTCCTCGATCATGCTTTGCCTTCTCTTCTCGCTCTCTTTCGCAAATATGTTAGCCACCATATATGCTAGTCGCTTGCTGCAGCTCCACCTCATACCTTTACCTAACCCATAAGCTTAAATAGTCTTGATCGCGAGGGTGTGAGATTGCTGAGTCCCCGTGACTCACAGATACTTCCAAAACCAGTTTGCAGGTGCCGATGTTACCGAGCAGGTGACGCAACCAAGTTTAAGGAGGAGCTCGATGAAGATCTTGTCCTTTGTGTTGTTTCGTTCTAGTTGTTCAGTAGTGGAGCCCAGTTGGGGTCGATCGGGGACCTTGTCGCATTTGGGGTTCTTCTTTTATTTTGGTTCCGTAGACGGACCTTGATTGTATCTAGTTGATGTAATGCTTTATTCATGTAATTGTGTGAAGTGGCGATTGTAAGCCAACTATGTACCTCTTTCCCTTATGTATTACATGGGTTGTGTGAAGATTACCTCACTTGCGACATTGCTTTCAATGCGGTTATGCCTCTAAGTCGTGCTTCGACATGTGGGAGATATAGCCGCATCGAGGGCGTTACAAGTTGGTAATCAGAGCCTTCCCCGACTTTAGGAGCCCCCACTGCTTGATCGAATTAGCGGACGAGGTGAATCTAGAAAAATGTTTTGAGTCATTTAGGAATTATATATCGGAGAGTTTAGGAATTCTTTTTACTCCCCAGTCCCTTCGTCACTTTGGTGAGGCATCCTGACGTAGAGTTTTGACTCTTCTCTTCTCAAATTTCACTAAAAATTTTTAGGATCACGCGGGTATCTTGGAATCATTCCGATGGTTTTGTGACGAGAACATTGTTCTTGGTGCCTCCTGTCATTTAGGGGTTGTGGCAGTGTCCCGGGGAGTTGAGCTCTGAGGTGTTGTCGTCACAATTTTATCGTTGCAGTTCTGGAATACCTGAGTTTAGTTCACCGACATCGATAATCTCTTTTATGCAGTTTTTGGTGAGATAACCTCGACGCCACCCAGTACTGGGGCGGGAGTTCGGGAGTATTGCCATAACTCGTATAACGGATGCTTTTTGAAGGTTGAGGTAGATGATTTCCGAAGGTTTCTTGGTTATGTGTTGAAGGATGGATACAGCTGGATGTAGGATTTGTTAGTTTTGGGTGAGATATTATGCTTCCCCTGTATCCCCAACACCTGATTGCATAACCGGAAAATTTCGGGAGTTTATAAGTGGGAATTCAAGTAGCTCTTAGGATATCTTTCCGACAGATGTATGATATGAAATTGGGGTTCGACGTCTAGTGGTCCGCCTATTCACGGTTGGTTTTACAGTGGTCTCGTTGTGTCTTGAAGAGTCCTTGGCTATGCCGACTCGGGGACGCTTCGTATGTCATGTGCACTGCCTTGTACATGATGGTGCTGTACGATCGAGCCCGTGTAGGCCCCACCACGAAAACTTCGGACGAAATCTCTATCATAGGTTTGTTCTGGCTTATTCTGCAAGCCAATCCTTTGTTTTTTTGTTTTGAGTTGTGGTATTCGAGTTGCTTCGAAGTCAAATGTTGATTCCATCCCTTGTCTAAGTGGTGTTCTCATGTTACTATGTGAATACTAATCCTTCATGATAATCGAGATTGCCATGTCAATCCTTTTTCAACCGGCGTGTGTTCTCTTCAAGTGAATCCGATCGTTTTCAACATCCGCAAGATCAAGTATCAGTTCTTCTCAACGGTGTTTGTTTCATCCATTCCAAGTTGTCTTTGTTTTCCCGCCCACCCACCCTTTTTCTTCGACGACTCAGATTTCTTAATCTAGTATCATCTTATTGATGAGAAGCCTCTCCATTATTTTTCCTTCAATATTCTTATCCGGTGATTCTCATGAAGATCCTAACGGAGCTTCTAGTTTATCTTTCTTCATTCTTTTTCTTCTCCGGTGGATTCTAGTCAAGCTTTGCTGATCATAGCCTTTCCTCGTTTCAAATGCTTTCTCATGCCGGTGCAATTCTTAATCATTCCCCACTTGCTATTCATTTGTTCCGGAGTGCTCAAGATATCCCGAAGATTCGTGTTTCCACTCTGCTTTCGTTCAAGCTCTTTCGAGGATGTTATCTCATTCAAGTCATTTGATTCAACCGGTGCATTCTCCTTTTCAAGTAATCTTTTCAACGGTGTATCTTTTGAGTGGGCCCTAACCCACAGGTCTTTTCCCAGGATCTTACCTGACTCTTCTTATTTTCCCGGTGTTACTCTCAAATTCTTTTCCATGTTTGACGTATGAATGAGTTATCATCAGTCAAATGCCTTTCTCCTAGATCTTCCAAATTCTTTTCATCATTGGCTCAACCTCTTTATTTTGATTCTTCCGGAGTGTCTAAACAATTCATGGTGGTGTTCCCCATCGTCATTCTATGCGTTTGAAGACCGAATAAGAATTTTACCTCCATATCTTATCCGTTCTCTCAGAGATTCGTGGTTCTAGTTCGAGGCCATCCTCTCTTAATTGTTTTGATTGTGTAAATTATTTTCACCTATCCGGAGCAATTCAGGAGACTTCTCAGTTTGATTATCCGGAGCCCATCTTCGAAGATTTATTCATTCCAGCTTTCAGCTCTCATACTCTAAATCATACCGGTGCTTAAATCAAGTATTCTCTAATCAGTTTATGATCTCTTCGTTCTCATGTATCTAAATACTCTCAAGCATCTTCGTTCATTTTATAATTCTTCCTGGTGTTTCTTTATCTTCTCTTCGTTCATTTTTAATTCTTCGGGTGGTTCTTCCAAGATTCTTCTTCCGTCGTTTATCATATCAATGCATTCGTGTTTTTCCAAATCCTACCGTTGGTTCGTCGAAGACCTTCCCAAGTTGACGCTATGTCTATCTTAATCCTTTCTACGGGAATAAGTACTATGCCAAATCCACTGTTTGTCATCAATTTAACTGATGAAGGATAAGCATAATGTAATTCTTATTCTTGTTTCATCGAGTAAATTCAATTCCTTATTCCGGAGGTTCATCAAATTCGTGGTTTCACTTGATTCATCTTTCTTTTCCCGGAGTTCCAAGTTCTCTCAATTATTTCACCATGGAGATTCATCTAAGTTGTTACAAGAATTCAACTTGTGTTTTTGACTTCTCTTTCCTTTCGTTTGACCATTCTTTTTTTACCGGAGTTCTTCATGGAGGCTCTACACGACTGTTCATAAAGGATTTAATTCCTTCTCGAAGTGTTCATTGAGATTCTTTTCAGAGGAGTTCAAGCATTCTTCATCTTGTAATCCGGAGTGCAGTTCTTCCTATCTAATCTTTTAAGGTGGTGTTATGTCATTCTTGTCAATTTGACTTCATGTTTCATGATTCACATCTTGTCAAGAATGAGATATTTTAAATCCATCAATCTCTTCATTGGAATTATCTTGGGTTATATTTCACCTAAAGCCTTCCCTAAGGTTTGTTGCTATCTATGGTGCTTATAAATGATCCAAGTCCTTCATTTATCCTTTCCGGTGCGATATACTTTCTCGTCTCCTTGTTCTTACAATCAAATTCTTTCCCATGAGTGGCAGGTTGTCACCTCATAATTTGAGATGTATTCCATAAGACCATATCAAATTTATTGTTTTCGTTGTTGGTTTTCCAACAACTCCGTTCTAGCATTTGTTGTAACCGTGCTCTCTCAAGATCTTGTTTCCCTGCGTTCCAGAGGCATTGTGATGTTGCTCTCTGCAACCCATCTTCTTGTTTTGTCAGGATCGTGTTCTTTTCATCCTTATCCATTTAACCAGAGTGCCGTGCCCCTTTTAAAGTTCTTTCTACTTATCTTTTCTTGCATCTCTTTTCAATTGGAGTGCTGCTCAAAGTTGCTCTTCTTGTCCCTCTTGCTTAACGGAGTGCTTTCAACTTTGTTCATCTCAGTTGTATTATTCTCTCGAAGTGGCTTAACCTCTCAAGGTTCTTTGGTTTCACTCATTTGTCAATGAAGCAGCTTATTTTTACCTCTCCTCTTTCCTCTTCCGTTTGTTCCTCCGGTGCCATTCTAGATCTCGGGACGAGATCCTCTCATAGTGGTGGAGTGTTGTAACGCCCCGAGACCGATGTGCTAGGTGTCCTCCAGTTATTCGCCGTCGTTGCCATGTCATGTGCTTGCATGTTGCATCTTGTCATGTCATCATGTGCATTGCATCATCATGTTTTTCAAAACCTGCATCCGCCCGGGTTCTCCCATTTACTTCCGTTGTCCGTTCTGAGCGCAGACACACTTGCACGCGCCCGCGACATGTCCGAAAATATTCTTTTATAAGTGGCCGGAAAATGTTCTCGGAATGGGATGAAAGTTGGCGTGTGGTCTTATTATAGTGTAGATAGACCGCCTGTCAAGTTTCATCGCATTCAGAGTTCGTTTGATAGCCCAACCGTTAAACTATAGCGGCATTATAGCCGGTCTAACGTAGGACGTTTTCGGTCTCCGAAAACTGTTGCCGGGTTTTCCCTCTCTTTCCTCTCTAGCCCATCTACACAGCCCACCTAGGCCCAGACTACTCCTCCTCGTGCCTGGAGCCATCCGATCGTGATCTGAGGGTCCGAAAACGAATGAAAGCCCCTAACCCTAGACCCCTGCCTATTTAAGAAGCCCCGCTTGCCATTTTTGGGTGCCCCTAGCCTTCCCCTACCCTCAGCCGCCGCATCCCCCTCAAAAACCGCACCACCAGACAGATCCATCCACCTCCTCCTCGTTTTCCAGCAAACTCCACCTCCACCTCGCCACTTGGCAGCGTCCCATTGGCTGCACCGCCACCCCGCACCGCCCGTGGCCAATCGAGCGAGGCCACGTCGCCTCTCGAGCGCCCCACTTTGCCCCGGCCCTCAGGGCCCATCTGAAGCCCGCCCGGGCCCGGAACCGCGCCGCCGCGCGCAGCGCAGGAGCGCTCGCCCCGCACGTCCAGTCTTCCGCGTGGGAACCTATAGCTTCGTCGCCCGCAACCTGCCGCGTCCACCCCGTCGCTCGCTGGAGTCGCTGCCGGCGATCCACTCCGGTCAGATCAGCACTCCTGCCTCACCTCCCCGTCGCCCTCTCCTTCTCTTTTTCAACCTCACTTCTCTCTCTCCCTTCCCCTACAGAGCCATCCTGGACGAGTCCCACCTCGCCGGATCCCGCATCCCGAGCGCCGCCGATCACTTCTGTCACCGGATCTGGAACCTCCGTCCTCGGATCCGCCCATCCCCGTCGTCCGGCAGGTTCCTATCGACCCAGTCGCCGCCCTCATGCCGAGTTCGCTGCTAGCCGCCATTGTTGCTCTGCTTCCGTCGAACAGAGGTCGACGCACCCAGTCGTTCGCGTTGATCGTTCCTGGGACGCCACCTCCTCATCGGGCCTGCTAGCCCAAGGACGCGCCAGAGCCTGCCAGCCTTGCCTCCCACCGACCGGGCCTTGGCCCATGGGTGAGGTCCCCGCAGCCCCTCCTCTCTGTTGGCCCAGTTCAGCAGATTTGTCCCTATAGTGTTTTTTCCTCTGGACGGATTTAATCAATTATCCCAGGATTTACTGTTTTGCAGAAAAACCCTCATAGTACATGCATATAATAACTTAATAACTAAGCATCATATGGAAAAACTTAATATATGAAACTTGCTTAGAATTTTGTGTAGATTAATAATTTGCCACTTTCATCTATGTTCAAAATGTTTAAAATGATGTTTGTTTAAATTTGCCCCTATGCCATGCTAAAATGATTTATTTCATAACTAAATAACCGTAACTCGGATTTTAATAATCTTTATATGTAAATGGGGTAGAAAAATGTCTAGTTTAACATGGTGGCTTTACTTTGCATGTTTAATAACTCTAAAACTATGTTTAGGGCAGAACAGTACCTAATTCATTATTATGCACATGAGGAGTTTCCGGACTTGTTGTTCGTTGTTTCCGGCCTCATTTAAACTTGCCTAGTTAGGTAGTTTTGTTGTGCTTCACCTCTTGCCATGCTAACAACATTTAATATTGTTGGGTACATAAACAAGATCAAACTAAATAAGTCATGTGGTGTTTTCTTCAATATGCAACTCTGTTGCATATTGTGCTCCACTTAATTTGTAGAATTGTTTGTGCATTTTTGCCATGCCATTGTTCATTAAACCGGACATGCATCATACTTGATTGTGCATCATGCCATGTTCATGCCGTGGTTGTTTACTATGTTGTGTGCTTCTTTCCGGTGTGCTTCTTCGGTTGGTTCCGATAACGTTGCGTTTGTGAGGATCCGTTCGGCTACGTTCGTTTGCCTTCTTCATGGACTCGTTCTTCTTCCTTGCGGGATTTCAGGCAAGATGACCATACCCTCGAAATCACTTCTATCTTTGCTTGCTAGTTGCTCGCTCTTTTGCTATGCCTATGCTACGATGCCTACCACTTGCTTTTCATGCCTCCTATATTGTTGAACCAAGCCTCTAACCCACCTTGTCCTAGCAAACCGTTGTTTGGCTATGTTACCGCTTTGCTCAGCCCCTCTTATAGCATTGTTAGTTGTAGGTGAAGATTGAAGTTTGTTCCTTGTTGGAACATGGAGATGTTGTTCCTTGTTGGAACATGTTTACTTGTTGGGATATCACAATATATCTTATTTAATTAATGCATTTATATACTTGGTAAAGGGTGGAAGGCTCGGCCTTATGCCTGGTGTTTTGTTCCACTCTTGCCGCCCTAGTTTCCGTCATATCGGTGTTATGTTCCCGGATTTTGCGTTCCTTACGCGGTTGGGTAATAATGGGAACCCCTTGACAGTTCGCCTTGAGTAAAACTCCTCCAGCAATGCCCAACATTGGTTTTACCATTCGCCACCTAGCCTTTTCTTTCCCTTGGGTTCTGCAGACTCAAGGGTCATCTTTATTTTAACCCGCCCGGGCCAGTGCTCCTCTACGTGTTGGTCCAACCTGTTAGCTGCCGGTGGCCACCAGGGGCAACTCTGGGCTGGCCTACCCGTACCTAAGACAATCTGAGTGTACCCTGAGAAAGAGATATGTGCAGCTCCTATCGGGATTTGTCGGCACATTCGGGCGGTGTTGCTAGTTTAGTTTTACCTTGTCGAAATGTCTTGTAACCGGGATTCCGAGTCTGATCGGGTCTTCCCGCTAGAAGGAATATCCTTCGTTGACCGTGAGAGCTTGTTATGGGCTAAGTTGGGACACCCCTGCAGGGATTTGAACTTTCGAAAGCCGTGCCCGCGGTTATGGGTAGATGGGAATTTGTTAATGTCTGGTTGTAGAAAACCTGAAGTTGACCTTAATTAAAATATATCAACCGCGTGTGTTACCGTGATTGTCTCTTTCCGGCGGAGTCCGGGAAGTGAACACGGTGTTGGAGTAATGCTTGACGTAGGTTGTTTTAGGATCACTTCTTGATCATAGTTCCTCGATCGTGCTTTACCTTCTCTTCTCGCTCTCTTTCGCGAATATGTTAGCCACCATATATGCTAGTCGCTTGCTGCAGCTCCACCTCATACATTTACCTAACCCATAAGCTTAAATAGTCTTGATCGCGAGGGTGCGAGATTGCTGAGTCCCCGTGACTCACAGATACTTCCAAAACCAGTTTGCAGGTGCCGATATTACCGAGAAGGTGACGCAACCAAGTTCAAGGAGGAGCTCGATGAAGATCTTGTCCTTTGTGTTGTTTCGTTCTAGTTGTTCAGTAGTGGAGCCCAGTTGGGGTCGATCAGGGACCTTGTCGCATTTGGGGTTCTTCTTTTATTTTGGTTCCGTAGACGGACCTTGATTGTATCTGGTTGATGTAATGCTTTATTCATGTAATTGTGTGAAGTGGCGATTGTAAGCCAACTATGTACCTCTTTCCCTTATGTATTACATGGGTTGTGTGAAGATTACCTCACTTGCGACATTGCTTTCAATGCGGTTATGCCTCTAAGTCGTGCTTCGACACGTGGGAGATATAGCTGCATCGAGGGCGTTACATTCACACCTTGTAAAACAGGCAACAACCCTTTCTTTGGCTAATCCATTTTGAACTTCTTCAAAAATTTATCAAGGTACGTGCTTTGTGAAAGTCCAATTAAGCGTCTTGATCAATATCTATAGATCTTGATGCCCAATATATAAGCAGCTTCATCGAGGTCTTTCATTGAAAAAATCTTATTCAAGTATCCTTTTATGCTATCCAGAAATTCTGAATTATTTCCAATCAACCATATGTCATCTACATATAATATTAGAAATGCTACAGAGCTCCCACTCACTTTCTTGTAAATACAGGCTTCTCCAAAAGTCCATATAAAACCATATGCTTTGATCACACTATCAAAGCATATATTCCAACTCTGAGAGGCTTGCACCAGCCCATCAATGGATCGCTGGAGCTTGCACACTTCGTTAGCATCTTTAGGATCGACAAAACCTTCTGTTTGCATCATATAAAACTCTTTTTTAAGATATCCATTAAGGAGTGTAGTTTTGACATCCATTTGCCAAATTTCATAATCATAAAATGCAGTAATTGCTAACATGATTTGGACCGACTTAAGCATCACTACGAGTGAGAAGGTCTCATCGTAGTCAACTCCTTGAACTTGTCGAAAACCTTTCACAACAAGCCGAGCTTTTTAGACAGTAACATTGCCGTCAGCGTCAGTCTTCTTGAAGATCCATTTAATCTCTATGGCTTGCCGATCATCGGGCAAGTCAACCAAAGTCCACCCTTTGTTCTCATACATGGATCCCATCTCAGATTTCATGGCTTCAAGCCATTTCGCGGAATCTGGGTTCATCATTGCTTCCTCATAGTTCATAGGTTCGTCATGGTCAACTAACATGACCTCCAGAACAGGATTACCGTACCACTCTGGTGCAGAACATACTCTGGTTGACCTACGAGGTTCGGTAGTAACTTGATCTCGAGTTTCATGATCATCATCATTAGCTTCCTCACTAATTGGTGTGGGAATCACTAGAACTGATTTCTATGATGAACTACTTTCCAATTCGGGAGAAGGTACAATTACCTCATCAAGTTATACTTTCCTCCCACTCACTTCTTTCGAGAGAAACTCCTTCTTAAGAAAGGATCCATTCTTAGCAACGAATATCTTGCCTTCGGATTTGTGATAGAAGGTGTACCCAACAGTTTCCTTCGGGTATCCTATGAAGACACATTTCTCCGATCTGGGTTCGAGCTTATCAGGTTGAAGCTTTTTCACATAAGCATCGCAGCCCCAAACTTTAAGAAACGACAACTTTGGTTTCTTGCTAAACCACAGTTCATATGGTGTCCTCTTGACGGATTTAGATGGCGCCCTATTTAACGTGAATGCAGCCGTCTCTAAAGAAGAACCCCAAAATGATAGCGGTATATCGGTAGAAGACATCATAGATCGCACCATATCTAATAAAGTACGGTTACGATGTTTGAACACACCATTAAGCTGTGGTGTTTGCTACCTCTTGAGCACTGCGTTGGTTTTCCCTTGAAGAGGAAAGGGTGATGCAGCAAAGTAGCGTAAGTATTTCCCTCAGTTTTTGAGAACCAAGGTATCAATCCAGTAGGAGATCACGCTCAAGTCCCACGCACCTACACAAACAAATAAGAACCTCACAACCAACGCGATAAAGGGGTTGTCAAGCCCTTCACGGTCACTTACGAGAGTGAGATCTGATAGATATGATAAGATATTATTTTTGGTATTTTTATGATAAAGAGAAATAAAGATGCAAAGTAAAATAAATGGCAAAGGAAATAACTAAGTGTTGGAAGATTAACATGATGGAAGATAGACCCGGGGGCCATAGGTTTCACTAGTGGCTTCTCTCAAGAGCATAAGTATTGCGGTGGGTAAACGAATTACTGTCGAGCAATTGATAGAATTGAGCATAGTTATGAGAATATCTAGGTATGATCATGTATATAGGCATCACATCCGCGACAATTAGACCGAAACGATTCTGCATCTACTACTACTACTCCACACATCGACCGCTATCCAGCATGCATCTAGAGTATTAAGTTCATAAGAACAGAGTAATGCTTTAAGGAAGATGACATGATGTAGAGGGATAAACTCATGCAATATGATATAAACCCCATCTTTTTATCCTCGATGGCAACAATACAATACATGTCGGTTCCCTTTCTGTCACTGGGATCGAGCACCGCAAGATTGAACCCAAAGCTAAGCACTTCTCCCATTGCAAGAAAGATCAATCTAGTAGGCCAAACCAAACTGATAATTCAAAGAGACTTGCAAAGATAAACCAATCATACATAAAAGAATTCAGAGGAGAATCAAATATTGTTCATAGATAATCTGGATCATAAACCCACAATTCATCGGATCTCGACAAACACACCGCAAAAGAAGATTACATCGAATAGATCTCCAAGAAGATTGAGGAGAACTTTGTATTGAGATCCAAAGAGAGAGAAGAAGCCATCTAGCTAATAACTATGGACCCGTAGGTCTGAAGCAAACTACTCACACATCACCGGAGATGCCATGGAATTGATGTAGAGGCCCTCCGTGATCAATGCCCCCTTCGGCGAAGCTCCGGAAAAGGCCCCGAGATGGGATCTCTCGAGTATAGAAGGTTGCGGTGGTGGAATTAGGTTTTTGTGGTGCTCCTAGATGTTTGGGGGGTACGTGGATATATATAGGAGGAAGAAGTACGTCGGTGGAGCAACGGAGGGCCCACAAGGGTGGAGGGCACGCCCGGGGGGGGGGGGGGGGGGGGGGGGGTAGGCGCGCCCCCTACCTCGTGTGTTCCTCCCTTGTTTATTGACGGCCACTCCAAGTCTCCTGGATCACGTTTGTTGATAAAATCACGTTCCCGAAGGTTTCATTCCGTTTGGACTCTGTTTGATATTCCTTTTCTTCAAAACCCTAAAATAGGCAAAAGAACAGCAATTTGGGTTGGGCCTCCGGTTAGTAGGTTAGTCCCAAAAATGATATAAAAGTGTAAAATAAAGCCCATTAACATCCAAAATAGATAATATAATAGCATGGAGCAATCAAAAATTATAGATACGTTGGAGACGTATCAGTGTTCTAGGTGGCGTGAGTTTTGAAACTATTCCGCATTGTTTCAAATGAAGACCAAACGCAGAAACTTTATTTTCTTGTTACAATGATTTTCCACTTCACTCTGAAATTCTTTGAACTTTTCAAATGTTTCAGAGTTATGTTTCATTAAGTAGATATACCCATATTCGCTCAAATCATCTGTGAAGGTCAGAAAAGAACGATACCCGCCACGAGCCTCAACACTCATCGGACCGCATACATCAGTATGTATTATTTCCAATAAGTCAGTGGCTCATACCATTGTACCAGAGAATGGAGTTTTAGTCATCTTGCCCATGAGGCATGGTTCACAAGCATCAAGTGATTCCAAAAGTCCATCAGCATGGAGTTTCTTCATGCGCTTTACACCAATATGACCTAAACGGCAGTGCCACAAATAAGTTGCACTATCATTATTAACTATGCATCTTTTGGCTTCAATATTATGAATATGTGTATCACTATGATCAAGATTCAACAAAAACATACCACTCATCAAGGGTGCATGATCATAAAAGATATTACTCACATAAATAGAACAACCATTATTCTATGATTTAAATGAATAACCGTCTCACATCAAACAAGATCCAGATATAATGTTCATGCTCAACGCTGGCACCAAATAATAATTATTTAGGTCTAAAACTAATCTCGACGGTAGATGTAGAGGTAGCATGCCGACGACGATCACATCGACTTTGGAACCATTTCCCACACTAATTGTCACCTCATCCTTAGCCAATCTTCTTTTAATCTGTAGCCCCTGTTTCGAGTTGCAAATATGAGAAACAGAACCAATAACAAATACCCAGGCACTACTTCGAGCATTAGTAAGGTACACTTAAATAACATGTATATCAAATACACCTTTCACTTTGCCATCCTTCTTATCCGCCAAATACTTGGGGCAGTTGAAAGCACAAGTGCTCCCTGGGTGATTTTGGTAATTAATGTCAACATTTCTCTTGTTGGACCAATGCTTTCATCTAGTATGTTTTAGATAAGCTCAACAATGGAGTGGCATGGACTAGAGGATGTGGAACCCCTTCAAGATGATAAGGACAAAGGATTGGCTCAAGCTCAAAGCTCAGGACTCTACATTTTTCATTTTAGTGATCCAATATCACATTGAGTCTATAGGAAAGCCAATACTATTAAGAGGGGATGGGGTGTTGCTTAATGGCTTGCTTGCTCAAAGTGCTTAGTGATATGCTCCATAGCCCTCAACCACTTTCTCACATCCACATTTTTCCCAAACCAAAAGTCAAACTCGGCCCCACAGAAACTTTCTATCCGGCGCCACCGAGTTCTCTTGACATAACCACTGCCAGAAACCAGAATCAATTCGGTCTCACCGATGGGATCTCGGTCTCACCGAGATGGGCTTGCAAACTCTCTGTTGCCTATTGCATTAATTTCGGTCTCATCGAAATATGAAATCGGTCCCACCGAGTTTGCTTGGCCAACTCTCTGTTTTGCTTATTACCCAAATCGGTCCCACCAAGTTTGTGTAATCAATCCAACCGAGATAAGGCTTTGCCCTAACCCTAGAACATCGGTCCCACTAAGTTGATCATGTTGGTCCCACTGAAATGCCTAACGGTCACATTATGAACCAAATCGGTCCGACCGAGTTTTATAGTTCGGTCCCACCGAGTTTGGAGATTTGTGTGTAATGGTTAGATTTTGAGTGGAGGCTATATATACCCCTCCACCCACTCTTCATTCGTGGAGAGAGCCATCAGAACATGCCTACACTTCCAACATACATTTTCTGATAGAGAACCACCTACACTTGTGTTGAGGTCAAGATATTCCATTCCAACCACATACATATTGATCTCTAGCCTTCCCCAAGTTGCTTTCCACTCAAATCATCTTTCTACCAAATCCAATCCTATGAGAGAGAGTTGAGTGTTGGGGAGACTATCATTTGAAGCACAAGAGCAAGGAGTTCATCATCAACACACCATCTATTACCTTTCGGAGAGAGGAGTCTCCTAGATTGGTTAGGTGTCACTTGGGAGCCTTCGTCAAGATTGTGGAGTTGAACCAAGGAGTTTGTACGGGCAAGGAGATCGCCTACTTCATGAAGATCTACCCTAGTGAGGCAAGTACTTCGTGGGCGATGGCCATGGTGGGATAGACAAGGTTGCTTCTTCGTGGACCCTTCGTGGGTGTAGCCCTCCGTGGACTCGCACAACCGTTACCCTTTGTGGGTTGAAGTCTCCATCAATGTGGACGTACGATAGCACCACCTATCGGAACTACGGTTAAAAAACCTCTGTGTCTCCAATTGCGTTTGCAAACTCCAATCCCATCCACTTACATTCTTGCAAACTGCATGATTTAATTTCCGCTGCTCATATACTCTTATCATGCTTGCTTGATATGTATTTTGAATGTTTGAACTTGTGCTAAAACTCCACTTCAACTTAAAGAATTTAAAAACTACAACCTTTCTTGCTAAGAGTCTATTCACCCCCCTAGACACCTCTTCTCAATCCTTTCAATTGGTATCAGAGCATTGGTCTCCATTGCCTTGGTTTGAACACCTTTGGAGGAAGATGGATGAGTCTACGTTGGCGAGTCTTAGACATAGAGTGCCTATACTTGATGGAGAGTACTTTCATGAGTGGAAAAATGAGATGCTTGAGATTTTCAATGAATATCATTTAACCAAGTACATTACTACTCCTTGTGCTCACATTGTTGATCCCTTGCATCCCACACCCGATGAGGATCTTGACATGATTCACAATCTTAGAACTATCAATCTTATTGTGAAAGGATTGCCTAAAATTTTGATTGCTAGCTTACCTACTCTAGATTGTGATTACACCATATGGAGATTTCTAGAGGAATGATTCCCAAATTATTCCCTGAAAAATCTAGATGAGATTCTCCATAAGTCTATTGCCTTGAGTAAGATGAGTTCCAATGATCCCAAATTTGGTGATTGTTTATTTGAGCTTACAAATATTACGAGTGCCAAAGGAGATGTTGGAATCATTAGCAATATCATTTCCGAAGTCATTAGAATTCATAGAGATGAATATTGTTACGATCATACTTCTAATGAATCACTCTCTCTAGGAATTGATCCACCACATGACGATGTTGAACATGGATACTATGATGAGGATGATGATAGTGACTATGATCTTGATGATGCAATGAGACACTTTGGTCTTATGGCTAATCTTTGCGGCTACATGGCTGGAGGAAAGGAATGGGTTCTTGATAGTGGGTGTACCAATCATATGACCAGAGACAAAGATATGCTTCGTGAGCTTACTGAAAACAACGACCCTCGAAAGTATGTCACTTTCAATGATAACTCAAAGGGTAAGGTGGTTGGCCTTGGTAAGGTGGCCATCTCACATGATAGCTCCATACAAAATGTTATGCTCGTTGAATTGCTTGGCTACAATTTACTTTCCGTATCTAGACTTGCTAACTTTGGTTTCAACGTCCTATTTACTGAAGTAGACTGCCAAGTGTTTCGTAGAGATAATCATAAAATGGTCTTTACCAGTATCCGTAGAGGTGATCTTTACATTGTTGATTTCACTAAAAAGGCTCAACCTAGAACTTGCTTTATTGCTAAATCTTTGAAAGGATAGTTGTGACATAGAAGGTTAGGTCATCTGGGCATGCGAAATATTGATAAGCTTATTAAAGGTGATCATATCCTTGGAGTAAAATATGTTATATTTGACAAGGATAGACTTTGTAGTTCTTGTCAAGCAGGAAAACAAGTTGGAGGAAGTCACCCCATGAAGAACATTATGACCACGAGAAGACCGCTCGAGCTACTTCATATGGATCTCTTTGGTCCCAATGCCTATAAGAGTCTCGTCGGTAACTCATTTGGCCTAGTTATAGTTGATGATTTTTCAAGATCTATGTGGGTGTTCTTTCTTGATGATAAATTGCAGGTCCAAAAGAACTCCAAGAACTTCGCTAGGAAGGCCCAAAATCAATTTGAAGTGAAGAATGCAAATGTGGACACCTTTCTTGATGAAGAAGGGATTTCACATGAGTTCTCGGCTATGTACACGCCTCAACAAAATGGAGTTGTTGAGAGGAAGAATCGAACTCTTATTGAGATGGCAAGAATGATGCTTGATGAGTACAAGACTCCAAAACACTTTTGGGCGGACGCGGTTGAGACAGATTGTCATGCAACAAATCGCTTGTATCTTCACAAGCTGCTCGTCAAGACGACATATGAGCTCCTCACCGGTAACAAACCCAAGTTGGATGCTTTCGACTATTTGGCTCAAAGTGTTACATTCTTGATTAGCATCGTCGTTCTAAATTTTCTCCTAAATCTCACGAGGGTTTCCTACTTGGTTATGGCTCAAACTCTCACACTTACCGTGTCTACAATGGTTTCACCCAAAAGGTTGAAGAGTTGGTAGATGTGAAGTTTGATGAATCTAACGGTTCGCAAGTAGAGCAATTGCCAATTGATGTAGGGGATAAAGACCCTTCGGAAGCAATCCAAGACTTGTCTATTGGAAAGATTCGACCAAAGGAGGTGAAGGAGAGTACCTCGTCCGTCCAGGTGGAGGCTTCCACCTCACGACAAGGTGAACCAAGAGTTGGCATGGAAGCATTCATGAGTGGGACACATCAAGACGAAGAAAACAAGGAAGTACACCAAGATGAACCTCATCAACCTCCTTCTCCACCACGACAAGAGCAAAAGCTCCCACGAGTTCGAGCAAGAGTGTCAAGAGATCACCCCGTCGAACAAATCTTCAATGATATTCAAACCGGGAGAATCACTCGTTCTAAAACTTGTTTGGCTAATTTTTGTGAACATTATTCATTCATCTCTAGTATTGAACCTATGAAGGTTGAAGAAGCATTGGAAGATCCGAATTGGATAAACGCCATGCATGAACAACTACACAACTTTGAGAGAAATCAAGTATGGACATTGGTCGAGAAGCCTGACAACAACCACAACATCATTGGTACCAAATGGGTGTTTTGCAACAAGCAAGATGAAGATGGTCAAGTCGTCCGCAACAAAGCTCGTCTAGTCGCCCAAGGCTACACTCAAGTCGAAGGTATGGACTACGGTGAGACATATGCCCCCGTTGCTAGACTTGAGTCCATCTGCATCTTACTTGCCTATGCTAATCACCATGATATCACTGTATACCAAATGGACATTAAAAGTGCTTTTCTAAATGGTGAAATTGAGGAGGAAGTTTATGTTAAACAACATCCCAACTTTCTCAATCCTAAGAAACCCGACCATGTTTACAAACTTCACAAAGCTCTTTATGGTCTTAAACAAGCTCCTAGAGCATGGTATAAATGCTTAACCATGTTCCTTATTGAAAAGGCTTTGAGATTGGAAAGATAGACTCTACTCTTTTTACTAAAAGGGTTTATGGTGAGTTATTTGTATGCCAAATTTATGTTGATGATATCATATTTGGCTCAACTAACCCTCATTTTAGTGAGAAGTTTGGAAAGCTAATGTCGAAGAAGTTTGAGATGTCTATGATGAGTGAACTCAAGTTCTTTCTTGGGTTGCAAATCAAGCAAACTAAGGAAGGCACCTTCGTTTCTCAAACAAAGTACACCAATGACTTATTCAAGAAGTTCAACATGCAAGAAAGCAAAGGTATGAAAACTCCCATGCCAACTAGTGGACATCTTGATTTGACCAAGGACGGCAAATCAGTTGACCAAAAGGTTTACCACTCTATGATTGGATCATTTTTATATCTATGTGCCTCCCGTCCCGATATTATGCTAAGTGTGTGCATGTGTGCACGATATCAAGCGGACCCCAAAGAATGTCATCTTAAGGCTGTGAAAAGGATAGTGAGATACTTAATACATACACCAAATTTTGGCATTTGGTATCCTAAGAGGTCTTCTTTTGATCTTGTTGGCTATTCCGACTCGGACTATGCCGGAGACAAGGTTGATAGAAAGTCCACTTCGGGTACTTGTCAATTTCTTGGTAGATATCTTATGTCTTGGTCTTCCAAGAAACAAAACTCGGTATCCTTATCCACCACCGAAGCGGAATACATTGCCGCCGGTTCATGTTGTGCTCAATTACTTTGGATGACCCAAACTCTTAAAGATTATGGGATCAATGTGAAACATGTTCCATTGCTTTGTGACAATGAAAGTGCTATTAAGATTGCTCACAACCCCGTGCAACATTCTCGAACTAAGCATATTGAATTTCATCATCATTTCATTCGAGATCATGTTGCTAAAGGAGACACTAATCTTAAGCATGTTCGTACCGATAAGCAATTGGCGGATATATTCACCAAACCGCTTGATGAGAAAGTTTTTTGCCATTTGAGAGGTGAATTGAACATCGTTGATGCTTCAAACTTGGAGTAGGAACTCCATTTGGATACATGCAAGGCATGAATGTACGACTAATCCTTGATATTTCTCTTATGATGATATTCATATCTTGGATATATTTGCACCCTTGCATGTTATCTAACCCTTGTAGGTACTTGAATGAATCTAAATCTATGAGATTGCAACTCACTCACATCTTGAGCAATCTCTACATCACCAAGTCTCTACACAATGGTGGTTGATGATGAGGAAGCATGAAATCCTTCAACATATCCTTTGACAAATTGTATATATCAAATTTCATTTGGTATCAAGTTTCATGATTGTCATTTTGGATACACAAGTGCTCTTCCTTGCAAAAACTAACCCATGTAGGTAGATGAACTCACTTCCAAAGTGGTGCTCCCGACTCTTGATGAGCTACATCAACCTCAAGCAACTCACACAAGTTCAACTACATGACTAGGATCAACACCATCACCCAAGGTATGTCATTCCATCTTAGAGAAGCTTAACCTCAAGTGATAGGTCAAAGCAACTCAACAAGATGAGAATACATCAAATGCTTAAACAAAAAATGGTTACCCCATTTTGAGCTTAAATGACGAGTATGACTTATAATCAAGTGTCCTCACTTGACTCAGTCAATATACTCTAACATAGGTGACTTTGTCACCGCCCAATTCTAGATGAAGTTCTCTAGTATTTCTTTGACTTTTTTTCATATTGCACTTCGCATATTTATTCCCTTTCCTTTATCAAAAAAACATCATCTAGATTTTCTTTTCTCTGTTTTGTTCTGCATTCCCTGCATCCAATTCCTTGCAAATCTTTGTGAGATCTCATTTGCTTGGTGAGCTGAGGTGACAAGTGTTCTCTATGTGTTGAACTCGGTCACACCGGTCTGCCATTTTTGGTCAAACCGACACCTTTCAGTGCTACCGAAGTAAACAACTTGGTGTCACCGATTTCTATGCAGAAAAGACCATTTGCCACTTGTTCCTGCATTTTTGTTCCAGCTCCACTCGGTGATCCCTGTCCTCTACCAGCATCACACTCTATATGCTGCTTTGCTCTGTGACTCAAGGACCAAACCTATTTTGACTCACACTCAAGAATAACCCTTCTTGGAAATTGATGTCAAAGGGGGAGAGAGAGATCACATCAAAGCTTAATTCTTCAAAAGGCGGAAGAGAGAATACTTCAAATAGGAAGGAAGAGAGAAATCACATAAAAGCCCCAGATGCTTGGTATTCAAAGAGGAGGGAAGTCACATATCTTTAGAGGGAAAAAGACATGTTCATGTTTGCTTATTTGGTTTGCTCTGATTTCCTTTGCTCCGATTTTCTGTTCCCTATCTTCTCCCAGTATCTCATACAAGATTCAGGGGGAGCAAGACATCTAAGGGAAGAAAATCTTCGAATTCATTGCATATCTTTACCTTTTGGGGACATGTCTATATCTATTAGAGTATCCAGTGCTCACACTCTACATGTCATCCCAATCTTGGTACTCTTGTGGTTCCTTTCGTTTGCTCTGGCTAGTAGATGTATCTGTGTTATCTAACCTTGTTTACTCAGGTTCATCCCTTTCTAAGCCAACTCAAGACCACAAGGTAAGTATATGCATCACACTCATGTGCATGAGGATTTCTTGCTGATGTACATATTGTTTGCAAAAAGGAATCATGAGCATGAAGGTACATTTCCTATACTTACATCATTTGCTCTGATGCATATAGCCAAGATCCATGTAACACATTGCTTACTCTGTCATGCTTATGCATTCACATGCTCTTATATTCCATATTTACATGATTGCATACATATAGGGGGAGCCTATGCATGTTACATCTCTCTCCAAAGCTTTACTTGTTATTCTCTATATCTTTATCTAAAGCTTTGATGTATGTTGTCATCAATTACCAAAAAGGGGGAGACTGAAAGCACAAGTGCTCCCTGGGTGATTTTGGTAATTAATGTCAACATATCTCTTGTTGGACTAATGCTTTGATCTAGTATGCTTCAGATAAGTTCAACAATGGAGTGGCATGGACTAGAGGATGTGGAACCCCTTTGAGATGATAAGGACAAAGGATTAGCTCAAGCTCAAAGCTCAGGACTCTACATTTTTCATTTTAGTGATCCAAGATCACATTGAGTCCATAGGAAATCCAATACTATTAAGAGGGGATGAGGTGTTGCTTAATGGCTTGCTTGCTCAAAGTGCTTAGTGATATGCTCCGAAGCCCTCAACCACTTTCTCACATCCACATTTGTCCCAAACCAAAAGTCAAACTCGGCCCCACCGAAACTTTCTATCCGGCGCCACCGAGTTCTCTTGACATAGCCACTGCCAGAAACCCTAATCAATTCGGTCTCACCGATGGGATCTCAGTTTCACTGAGATGGGCTTGCAAACTCTCTGTTGCCTATTGTACTAATTTCGGTCTCACCGAAATATTAAATCGGTCCTAGAATGCAGCAAACTGGACAGTCTGAGAATCGGTAGAGGCGTAACCGCTCTCACAAATATGAGTGTAAGAGCCAGAATCGGAACTAGTGCGCAGAGTAACCACTGCGTGATACTCATACACTGAATCATCTAGACGCTCCCGGTACACACGATAGACTGGATCGTCTCCGAGGGGGTACAGCCGACGCCACATGTTGCGAACAAGGTGCAGTGACGTGTACGACATCAGCTGCAACTGGCACGGATACGGCACCGGAGCCATCTACACTCACAACCATTAGCAGGTGAGCATAAAAATATAAATCAAGTGCATGCAATGCAACAATCAGCTACATTAGCTACCGACACTCAACTAAAACTCATATCTAACGTCCAGTTAACACGTCGTAGTCTAGCGTGGCCTACAGTCAGCACGGCTCTGATACCAAGCATTGTGGCACCCCGGCTCAGAGCGACCGGTTTACCCTGCATTGCTAGCGCAGAGACCATGTCTTCTGGCAACACACAACATCTTGGTACAGAAAACAACCGCTTTATTGATGCTAGCGGGCCGGAGTTTATATTACAACAGATGTCGAGGCCGAGCAGCACACACGGTGCGGCTGAACAATATGTACATTATTTAGTGAACATAATGGGGCCTCGATCATATCAACTATGTGGCAGTCATAATGACAAACAATATCATGATATTTAACCAATTAATAATGCAATAATGTTCCAAAATGTTGTGGTCATGCTCTTGGGATAAACGTCCCTCGGGACCAACTTACCAACCGTGATCGTTCTTGGATCACAAAACAAACCACCATCGTGGTCTTAACCATAGTAACTTGTGATCCTTCCGGCGATCACCACCACACCATCATCATGGTCTTAACCAGAGTAACTCGTGATCCTTTCGGCGATCACCACCACACCACCATCGTGGTCTTAACCAAAGTAACTCGTGATCCTTTCGGCGATCACCACCACGACCCATATTGGGTCTCGAACAACTCGATGGCCTTTCCGCCATCATCATCAGTGTAATGATCATAACTTAGTGTGCATGTTTATTAAACGTTGACTTATGGTGGGACCTACTACGAGTTGTCCGTGACCGTGGACTCGACTATCGATAGATTATACACTTTGCAGAGGTAGCACACTGTACCCACACCACGGAACCCATGGCCTCGCACTCCCATTCGGGTGGACCAACGACATTCCGACAAAACCCTTCCATTGCCATGACACTCTCCCGGCCACTCCGACCTAATCCCCAACGGACTAGTCCTGGGTGGCCCCGTGTCTACCAAAGACACACCGACCACCGTCGTGGCCAAAACAATCCCACTCGAGGACCTGGTACCAAAATCTCAACAACGGGCACACAAGGTTATGCCTGCTTACCGGGCCAGGGTAAGCACGCACATAACCTTCCCTAGTTGGAGGCACCGACCAGAGACATGTCAATGGACCGAATCAAGGCCTTCCCATAAAGGCAAATGTGGTTGCACTGGGAAAATCTCGATTCAGCGGCACCATGACCCAGTCAATGATATATTCAAGTTGAGTTATATTCAGGTTCAACTTAAAATGAAAATGACCGGTGTCATAGCATGCCATGAAATGCAATACTACACATGCATCATATAATATGAAAATGACTTCTGTCAACCATATTCACACTAAGCATAAGCATCAACAACTTATCTTACTTTCCTGGTCTCACTTTAACAATATATTTATCAGCAAGTGACATTATTTTCTCATGCAAGAAAATAACTTCGATTAATTCCTCATATGCATAGCAAAGATTCTACCATCATCACCTCAAGCAAATCCTAATTGATTTACCAATCAAGTTAGGTTCAAACATTCTGGAAATTAAGTAAAATGGCTACACCAGCACTAAAAAGGATATACTCTAGCAAATTTAACTATTTATTTATGCAAGAAAATAACTTTAAGCAATTATTCATACACATAACAACTCATTTTATCATTACCATAATTAGAACTTAGCCTCTTTACCAACTAAACTAGTTTCAAGGTTCCTTAAATCAAGCATAATACCAGCACACACTTTAACAACATATAAATAACATAATAGTTATTTAAAATGCATGGATCAATCATTCAATTCAAGTAAGAAATTCATCAATATTGAAATGGCACCATGAAAATGTCGATGTGGCTTGCCTTAGTGCAAATGAGGTTCACAAGCCTTCTGGTGATCCACAAGACAAGCCTCACCCTCTGAAAATAATTTTAAACACAAGAAGAAAATATCAATAACTCTTTTGAAAATCACCAGAAATTCTAGACAGCTCATAAAAATCTCATTTTTGGCGAGCTGCTAGATTTCCTTGCAAAAAACATAATGCAAAAAGAATCAATTCATTTGGACTTATGGTTGAAAAGTTATGGCTGTTTGAAGCTCTCTGGAATTGAATGAAATTTGAATTTAAATAAACAGACTAGGGGGGTGACGTCGAAGGCGTAAAGCCTCAAGGCGCCACCACTCATACCGCTTCGCGCGCGTACAGAGTGGTTGACTAGCGGGCCCCGCTAGTCAGGTGAGAAGGAGGGGAGAAGGAAACATGGGAAGGTCGCGGCTTCGCCAGAGCTCTCGCCGGCGACTAGGGCCCCTTGGCCAAAACCAGAGGGAGGGATCGAGAGAGGGGGTTGAGGCGAACCTGCCTGTACCCATAGCATAGCTAGGGGGGGTCGGACGGCGTCGGAATCTTCCTCGCAAACGGAGGCAGAGGGCGGGTGTAACGCCCCAAGACCGGAGCTTCAGATGCCTTCCAGGGTTTCCAGGTTTCGTTGTGTGAATTGTTTGGTTCATTGCATTCTTCTTTGCATCATGTGCATTGCATCATGTATCGTGCAACCCATTCTAAAACTCAACCAAATAAACCATATGGATCTTCGATCCATTTAAACAGAGGGGACTCACATGATGATTGCTCTTTATAACATACTCTCCCAATATTTTAGGAAGCTATTATAAATATTCCATTCTTTTGGAATTAACCATAATACACTTACGGTTAAGCTCCATGCCTTTTCCTTCTCAATTCTTGGCCTCCAACTTTACCGTAAATTCCTTCAACTTTCCCGAACTCCACCAAAATTCCCAACATTTTTGGACTCTTCAAAACCTTGTACTTACTCAAAACATTTGAATTAAATTCAAATAGATTTGAATCCAGATCATTCAATCTTGCCACTTCTATTTTTGTGTGAACATGCACATTTTTATGAGTCCAGGAAAATTGTCCTCCTGCTCAAATTCTTTTCCCTAACCCCCCTTCTTTTTCCTTTCCCTCTATTTTCTTTTCGGTTAAAGAGGAAAAGAATGGAGAGAGGAGAGCCAGCCCACCTGGGCCTCCCAACAACCAGTGCGGCCCAAGGCCAAACTCCAGCGCCGGCCCTTTAGGCCCAGCCGCGCCCACCTAACCCTAGCGCTACCCTAGGCCTCGATCCCATCTCTCTCGTCTCCCCTCGCGTCGCCAGGACCATTCGCTCGATCCCCTCGCGCTCGATCCCCCCATCTCTCCTGCTCGTCCCGATCCCCCTCGCTCTTCCTCCCCTCGTCTCCCTTTCCTCCCTTCCACTTCGAGCTAGGGGAGGAACCTCCCGCGCCCAATCCCCTCCAGGACCCCGACGCGATCGAGCCTCACACCCGGCGCCCCTGCAGCTTCTCCTCCTCCGCCAGGCGCCGCAGGCCGCCGCCCTGCACCCTCGCGCTCCAAGCTCCGCACGCCGTCTCGCTGCGTAGGAGCTCTGCTGCAGCCGCCAACCTCCCGCGCCCTGTCCTCGCTGGGATCCGCCAGGGAGCCTCTTGGACTCTCGTGCGCCGCCGCTCCTTCTTTGATTCGGCGAGGTCCAGCCGTCCCAAGCATGTCGCCCTCCCGACCTCTTTTCCCTGCTCCTCCTCGTGTGCCCGAGGTCCATGGCACCTCCAACCTCCAAGAGCTTCGCCTCCCTTGCTCCACGCTAAGGGCGAGGGTAGCCATTCTGTCCTGCTGCTGCTCTTCCCATGCCGCGCCGCCGTCGACCTCCTGTTGCCGTGCGACCACCGCCTCGCTACCCTCGTGCGCCTCCGCCTCTTTTGCCTCCGTTTGGGGCTGTTTCATTTCGGACTTCATGGAAAAGTCCTATCTGAAAGTGTACGAGTTTACAGTGTCGCGTCCAGTACCTCTACCGGCGTCTCTGGAATCGCCAAGGCCTGCAAGTCCACCAAGACCTCACCACAGTACACGTGTACGACTACTACATGAACGAGCACCACGACGACCCTCGAAGAGTTCGGATTCGTCAAGTTCATCTACGTCCGTGTACGACTACATATCCGGGATTCGTCTAGTACCTCTATGGGAGACCCGAACGTCTACGAACGGTGCACGACGCCTGGAGTCCTCAGATCCATCAAGTTTGACTACTTTCGTGTGTACCACTACCGTCGTCCCGAAGACGTTGGAGTCATCAAGTACCTCTCCGAACGAACGTGAACGACCACCATCGCAAGAATGGGACTAGAAAGTCCGAAGACCCCAAGTACCACGACACCGATGACATGAACATCTACGGAAATTGTGCAACTAAGAACGTGAACGACTACCGCCGCCAAGATCACGAGTACCTCTACCGTCGTCATGTACCCCTACTTCCACTACGAGCGTCCCGAGAACGTCTACTTCCTCTACTTTGCACCGAATGAGAACCGTCCCGATTGCACGCTTCGAAGGTATAACCCCGAGACAACCGCCCGTGAACGAATGCATGTGTTGTTTGAGATGCATGTTTGGATGTTGTATCCTCCCATGATCGTTAGATGGTTCCCTCGCTTGGCACCGTCGTCGACCCGTGGGAACTCGTTATCCGAGATCACCCCACCGTTCATCGCATGACACGCTCCCGTCACACTTGTTCTTTTCCACCGGAATCTCAATCGAGTTTCCGGAAACGGAACGTTGCCGTGACACCGTTTCCGTTATCGTCGCCGTGGCACCCTTTCTTTCCACCATGGTGACAAAATGCTTCATAATATGCTCATGTCAACATTTTCTTAAACTTGCATAAAACTTGCACATGTCATCCGCATCATGATAATAACATTTAACATGTTTAAAATTGTTGTTTTCATTAAATTGCTAAATGCATATGGGGATTTACCAGAATTGTTGTTCATTGTTCTGGCCTCATTTAAACTTGCTTAGATAGTATAGCCTTGTTATGCTTTACCTCTTGCCATGTTAATCAACATTTAATATTGTTGAGTACCTAACCGAGAGTGAACTAAATAAGTTGAATGTGGTGTTTCGTCAATATGCAACGGAGTTGCATGTTGAGCGCCACTTAATTTGTAGGATTGTTTGTGCATTTTGCCATGCCATGCCTCATTAAACCGGACATGCATCATACTTGATTGTGCATCATGCCATGTTTATGTGATGGTTGTTTACTATGTTGTTTGCTTCTTTTCGGTGTGCTTCTTCGGGTTAGTTTCGATAACGTCGCGTTTGTGAGGATTCGTTCGACTCCGTCCGTTTGTCTTCTTCATGGAGTCATTCTTCTTTCTTGCGGGATCGCAGGTAAGATGATCATACCCTCAAAATCACTTCTATCTTTGCTTGCTTAGTTGCTCGCTCTTTTGCTATGCCTATGCTGCGAGACCTACCACTTGCTTATCATGCCTCCCATATTGTTAAGCCAAGCCTCTAACCACCTTGTCCAAGCAAACTGTTGTTTGGCTATGTTACCGCTTGCTAAGCCCCTCTTATAGCGTTGTTAGTTGTAGGTGAAGATGGAGTTATTCCTTGTTGGAACATGTTTATTGTTGGGATATCACAATATCTCTTATTTGGTAAAGGGTGGAAGGCTCGGCCTTATGCCTGGTGTTTTGTTCCACTCTTGCCGCCCTAGTTTCCGTCATACCGGTGGTATGTTCCTTGATTTTGCGTTCCTTATGCGGTTGGGTTATAATGGGAACCCCTTGACAGTTCGCCTTGAATAAAACTCCTCCAGCAAGGCCCAACCTTGGTTTTACCATTTGCCACCTAAGCCTTTTTCCCTTGGGTTCTGCAGACTCAAGGGTCATCTTTATTTAATCCCCCGGGCCAGTGCTCCTCTGAGTGTTGGTCCAAACTAGAGCACCGTGCAGGGCCATCCCTTGGCAACTTGGGTTACGTCGGCTCCTGTACGCTTAGCTTATCCGGTGTGCCCTGATAACGAGATATGTGGAGCTCCTATCGGGATTTGTCGGCACATTAGATGGTCTTGCTGGTCTTGTTTTACCATTGTCGAAATGTCTTGTAACCAGGATTCTGAGTCTGATCGGGTCTTCCTGGGAGAAGGAATATCCTTCGTTGACCGTGAGAGCTTGTGATGGGCTAAGTTGGGACACCCCTGCAGGGTTATGAACTTTCGAAAGACGTGCCCGCGGTTATGGGCAGATGGGAATTTGTTAATGTCCGGTTGTAGAAAACCTGAAACTTATCTTAATTAAAATGCATCAACCGCGTGTGTAGCCGTGATGGTCTCTTTCCGGCAGAGTTCGGGAAGTGAACACGGTGTTGGAGTTATGCTTGACGTAGGTTGTTCTAGGATCACTTCTTGATCATAGTTTCTCGACCATGCCTTGCCTTCTCTTCTTGCTCTCATTTGCGTATGTTAGCCACCATATATGCTAGTGCTTGCTGCAGCTCCACCTCAAATACCTTGTTCCTACCCATAAGCTGAGTCCCCGTGACTCACAGTTTACTTCCAAAACCAGTTTGCAGGTGCCGATGATACCATGCAGGGGACGCAACCGAGCTCAAGGAGGAGCTCGATGAAGATCGTGTTCGTTTTGTTGTTTCGTTTCCAGTTGATCAGTAGTGGAGCCCAGTTGGGACGATCGGGGATCTGTGTAGCATTTGGGGTAGTATTTTTATTTTGGTTCCGTAGTCGGATCTTGATTGTATCTGGATGTTGTAATGTTATATTCATGTTTTGTGTGAAGTGGCGATTTTAAGCCAACTATGTATCTCTTTCCCTTATGAATTACATGGGTTGTGTGAAGATTACCTCACTTGCGACATTACTTTCAATGCGGTTATGCCTCTAAGTCGTGCTTCGACACGTAGGAGATATAGCCGCATCGAGGGTGTTACAAGTTGGTAATCAGAGCCTTCCCCGACTTAGGAGCCCCCTGCTTGATCGAATCGCTGGCATTGTTGAGTCTAGAAAAATGTTTTGAGTCTTATAGGATTATATATATTGGAGAGTAGGATTCTTTTTACTTCTCAGTCCCTTCGTCGCTCTGGTGAGGCATCCTGACGTAGAGTTTTTTGTTGGGGACACAAGAAACTTTTTATTATTTGGTTGCAGGGTTGTTTGAGAGAGACCATCTTCATCCTACGCCTCCCATAGATTGATAAACCTTAGGTCATCCACTTGAGGGAAAATTGCTACTATCCTATAGAACTCTGCGCTTGGAGGCCCAACACATGTCTACAAGAACAAGTTGCATAGTAGACAGCAATAATTCTGACAGAAAGAGATGCATTCTTGTGTCAGATGGCCCTGGACGATGCTTCCATCCGGATGGGACATGTTACGAACGAATCCTTTGATGACCCCATTCATCCTCTCGAACGACATCATGTTGTGCAAGAATGACACACAGATGCACCCTAACATCAAAGAACGCGGGTGGGAAGTGCATCTCAATATCATTTAGCATCACAACGGTCTCTTCCTGTAGCCTTTGGAGCTGCTTCACACTGATCGACTTTCAAGAGATGACATCAAAAAAGTTACAGAGACCAATAAGTGTGTCACGGACATGCTTGTCCATTATCCCTTTAAGGGCAATAGGTAGTATCCACGTCGTCATCACATGACAGTCATGAGACTTCATCCTGCTGAACCTTTTATTCTTTGTGTCTACAAATCTTCTTACCTTCCCACAATAATCAGAACTAACTTTGATTCCGATAAGGTACTTGAAGAATTGATCGATCTCAGCCGGACTTAAGGTGAAGCAAGAATGGGGACAATAATCCTCTTCCTTTACTTTTTTGCCCTTCTTCCCCCATGCCTCCATCTCCGTTTCTGTCTCCTCTGAGTTTTTACGGGGCGACATGTGCAGATCTGCCTTGGTTTTCAAATCTTGCAAGTCTTTCCTTGCCTTCGGCCCATCCTTCATCTTATTCGGCATGTTCATCAGTGTTGCAAGCAAGCTCTCAAGGACATTCTTACATATATGCATTTGATCAAGGCCATGAGGTGTGTCGAGTTTGTGCCAGTACTCAAAGTCCCAGAAAATAGACCTCGTCTTCCATACCTTCAGCAGCAGCTCTGGCGCCTTTTTCATCGTCTTTCCCGGCGCGGGGCACCGTTCCCAGTTTTCAATAGCTCATCGATTTCGGCGCCGCTCCGCTTATGCGGAGGTCCTTGGTGCTCAGCCTCACCATTGAATAGATCTCCACGGTTTCTCACGGGTTGTCCTTCTTGAGCCATCTTCGATGCCCTATGTACATGATTTTCCCAGACCCACTATCTTTCGTTGATGTTAGCTGTTGAGACATCGTACCATCCATGCACCGTGTGCATCCACAATATCCGTGGCACACCTAGCCTGCGACATATCCGTAACCGAGATATTCGTGCACCATCAAGATTAGCGCGGCTCTCATATAGAAATGCTCGCCTTTGCTGGCGTCCTATGTCTTGGCCGATGTTTTCCATAACATGTCTAACTCCTCTTGAAGTAGCCCCAGATACAGATTAATATTATTTCACGATTGTTTCGGCCCTTGAATCAGCATGCTCATGTGTATGTACTTCGAGTTCATGCACAACCAGGGGGATGTTATACATCCATACAACCACGGGCCATGTGCTATTGTTGGTATTCTGGTTGCCAAACGGATTCATGCCATCAGTACACGTGCAAAGCACGATGTTCCTTGCATCACATGCGAATATTAATATTCGTCGTTGAACACTCTCCACTGGCTTCCATCCATGAGGTGTCTCAGCTTTGGATCATATCCATCATCGGGCTTTGTCCTCTCCGCGTGCCAACACATGAGCTTTTCTTCCTTGGGATCTACAAAATAACGTTGCAAACAATGAGTGCATTGGTGCATGCCAGTCCTAAACAAACGGTTTAAAACCCCTTTCCGCGATGGCATTTGGAACTATCGCCAAGTGAGTGTGGGCGATTGGGGGGTCCTTCCCACACGACCTAGAAACCGTCGGGAATAGGGCCCCTACAGTACTCCTACTCGTTTCTGATCGCATTGCCATCGCAATCGGTATTCTATGGTGCTACGTTTACGATGCGTGGCCCATCACAAACGGTTAACTATTATAGAACGTGTATGATGCACGGCCCATCACAAATGGTTCACCGTTAAGAATATTAGCTAATCATCGTACGAGTGTCGGACAGGATTATGAAACGTCGGACTGTCGTAACATCGTCATACACGACAACTATCACACACGCTATTCTGTGGTGCAACGTTTACGATGCATACTTCATCAGAAACAGTTCATGGTTGTGGATCGTGTATGATAAAGGCAACTAACGCAAACGTTTAGTTTGCCCGCACCGTTTGTGATATTGTCTAACATCACACACGCTTTCCAAACGGCAACTATGTGCATGCTTGGACACGTTTCCTCTCTGCGAACCGTCTCCGACTATGGTGCATATCGCAAACATTTGTGTTTTACCAACCGTGTGTGCCGTAACAACCTGGAGAGTGTAATTTCACCGTAATTTAATTGCTGCTTTTCCAAATTGTACCAGATTTAGATTTGAATTTGAATGTATGCTATACTTTATTCATATCCATCAGGTTCAAACAACCAATGCATTATCCAATTCATAGGTACATATGTTCAAGAATTACATAAGAACCAAATAAAGAATAATGAACCACAGTTGTATACTTGTACTATTAAAGACGGTAAAGAAAGAGGCGAAATATATTCTGGTTGCTGAACAAGGTGAAGCGGAATGCCCATATTGTGCCCACATCCATGTAGAAGGCACGCACGACTCTAGTCCAACCCCTTGTGATGGCCGACCGCCCATCCTTCACGGTCTTCATGAAAACATCTAGATAATCATCGTGTTCTGGTAGAAATACTTTAACCTTTGCATGCCCACCAATCATGTGGTTTGAGAGGTAATCTTGAGTAAACTACTTTGGCAACCACTACAAAGGAAAAAAGATTCGTACATTGTCATCTAACACAACTCGTTATGGGTAGTAAAAAGAAGGCTACAGAGTTCTTACTTACCATCCCGCAGTTCGCTGTTGTCTTGGATAAAGTGTAAACAAATAGTTTAATTGCCATCTTTGGACCCATTTTACTTACAATCTTTATCAGTTTCCTCACTTGATGTTGGTTCATCGATATCTCATTGCCCCATACGCAGAAAGGGTCGAAACATGGATCTTTACCAATGACATATGTACCTAAAAGCACCAAATTAATATTAGAAGCTAAACAGCAATTGCACAATGATGTAGTACAACACTCTTTTATAATATGTCTATATACATCCGTATATGGTAGTCCATTTGAAATCTCTAAAAAGACAAATATTTAGGAACGGAGGGAGTATCTTATAACATCCAATGTACTCACATATTAGATGAATTAACATGTTATATTATGGGCCGGAATGAGTTTAGTTCATTCTTACAAATTATCTGCTGTTGTATCCACGTGTTACAGTTAGTTTGAGCTAGTTCGGGCTCAAATAGCCCTAAAGTATATCTGAACAAGAGGGCTAGTTTGAGCTAGTTGCATCTATAACCCACCCAAAAAACTAGTATCCAACCCAAGAGGTGCTAATTGGAGCTAGTTCTCCTAGTGCATTTAGTGTCAATCTAACCCTGCCATCCAAACAACTCTCTGGATGGAGTAAGTTCAGGGTTAGTAATGAGCTAGAAACTAACTCTAACCACTAGCTAAGTTGAGTATCCAAACAGGGATGTGTTGTTGCTATTGCTGCTGCTGCTCTTCTTCGTATATCTAGACATAATTAGAACATTAATGTAACACTCTTGTTGCTATGTAGCCTAGGATTGCATATTTAGACATTAAGTATAGTGCATGTTGCTATGTAGCCTCAGATATATTACATATGGCCCTAGATAACCTAAGGAAAAATGGCTTGCAGATATATTCAGTTAAAAGTCTGATTCACCAATTAGTCCTTATCAGCCGCCGGCCTATATGGTACCAGATACCGATATCCTGAACAGTGAGCAGATATAAGCCATGGGATGAAACTAACCTCGATGGAAAATACCAGTCATTCCCAAAATTGTCGTGTGTATGTACATCAAGAAGCAAGTTAAGCACAACAGGCTAAACATCAACCAAAATTACACATGGAAGACAAAATAATCTCCAAAAGATAGCTTCAGTGTGCAAGTTTAAGCACGCTAGTAAAGCAAAACAAGTGGAAAGGTGTGCTAACTGCAACAGGCCAAACATTTAACAACAAGCAAACATGGTCATTCAAACTGGTATTGTGCCGGTCTAAGTACACTGGTTATGGTTAAATAAAAATGGAAAGGCGTGTTAACTAGAACATGCAACAACCAAATGTAGTCATTCATAGAGGTATTGTTGAAACTGGTATTGATGAAATTGAACTGCACAATTCATACTTGCACATACAGAGCATCATGTTGTGAATAACTGGAATAAACAAGGCATACTACGAACAACCAAAGATAGCATTTGAAACTGAACATATGCTAACTACAAACAACCGAACAATCAAAAAACTTTAAAAGAGGCATATGCTAGCTATAATAGGCTTAACAACAAGCAAATATATGCATTCCTATCGGTATGTTTAAAAGTGGATTGATGAAATCTACTACACAGTAAATATTTGCACATATAGAGCATCACATTGTGAACAACTGAAATAAACAAGGCATACTACAAACAAATAAATATAGCAATTAAAACTGGACATATTCTCACTACACTACAAAAGGGACTCGACAAAACAAATCATGGGTTCCCCTATGAAGAGGCACGACAAAACAAATCATGGGTTTCCTCACTTGTCATGGATGGGCTTGTTCCCGTGGGAAGAGCATGAACCCTGGATGCGCTCCATGTTGTCGCAGATGGGCTCCTTCCCCTTGGAAGAGCACGGCTGTAGGGTGCCCTCCCTGATGTCATAGATGGGTGCTTTTGCCTTGGAAGAGCAGATGGGCTCTTTCCCCTTGGAAGAGCCAGAGAGGGTGCCCTCCTCATGGTTGCCGTTGATGAGGTCTGACTTGGAAGATGTGGATCCCAAGCCAGCATCCAGAACATGTCCTTCAGAAATGACAAAAGGGGCTTGATGGCGATGTATATTGGCAAATTGTTGACAGCGAGCCAGAGGAGATTAGCGGCGTGGGCATGGATGAGATCAACGGCGGTTGAACCCGAGGGGTTGGGGGTGGGCCACTTAACCTGTGACACAACCCGCCTCAGGGCGTCGCTGTCGATGACCTTGATGTCGTAGCCGGAGGACGAGACATGCCCGCATACTCTAGCCCGCTGCTTGAGTGCCTGCCACCAGTAATGGTCGTCAGCTTCCTCGGTGACGTCGGGCAAAGAGATGGCTATACACCTCTTTTGGTCCAGTCGCTCCTCGAGCTCCACGGGAAGCGTAGCCGGGCTTAGGCTGCGATGCTCTGGAGTGGGGGTGGGGATGGGGATCTGTGGGAAAGGGGGCGTTTGGCAGGCATCATCTAAGAAACTCAGGGCGGCCTGGGTATGGAGATCGATGGGTAAGCTGCACGGGCAAACCGACAGATGTTGACAATGGAGGCCTTGCGGCGGCGACGGGAACTTTGCTAGGGTTTCGAGCGAGGGAGGGGGTGTGTGTGTGTGCACGCGCGCGCGCACGCCCAAGGAGGTTTTGGTGTGTGTGTGTGTGTGGAGGGGGGCACGTGGTTTTTGAGGAAATGACGTGGGTACTGAAAATTTTACTACGCGGGAGTCAAAGGCGGGAGTGAAATGCCGGGCTATTAAAATTTTGATGATAGTGCATCGCACACGGTCCGGAGATAACAACCGTGTGTTATGAAACAGAAAATCCCTCGAGGCAAGCAGATATTTTCTAGGGATGCAGGTGGGATTAGGAACAACAAACATCGCACACAGTCCGGAGATAACAACCGTGTGTTATGAAACAGAAAAACCCTTGAGGCGGGCAGATATTTTTGAGAGGGGGAGCCTTGTGGAGCCCAATGTACTGTGTGGATGTGTGCGTGACAGGTTCACCGGCATGGCACACGGTTAGTTTGAGTGAACCGTGTCTGTTGCGTCATCCGACTTGTGTAATGTTCATAAATTTGGCGAAAAATGACACGGGAGAGGGTCAGAACACGAACACAGTTGCATGTGGACCAAATTTATGTATCAAAAGGGTTGTTTGATTTTCAAATACCAAATGCAACTCCGATGTGGCACCTCTCTCGCAAAGTGCACGGTATTGCTTGCCCCAACCCCCTCGTGTCGTCACGAAGGGAATCCTAAGCTATGAATGCATGCCGCCTCCCCCTCAACCGAGGTTCACCTATCAAAGTGTGAAGTATCTAGCAGCCCCCTCCTCCCTCGTCTCGGCATGAAGGAAATCCTAAGCTATGAATGCATGCCCCCCCAATCGAGGTTCATCCTAGCAAAGTGCGAAGTAGCTAGCAGAAACCCTCCCACGTGTCAGCACGAAGGGAATCCTAAGCTATGAATGCACGTGCCCCCCGCAACCAAGGTTCACCTAGCGAAGTGCGAAGTAGCTAGCAGACTCCCTCCCTCGTGTCGGCACGAAGGGAATCCTAAGCTATGAATGCATGCCCTCCCCTCAACCGAGGTTCACCCTAGCAAAGTGCGAAGTAGCTAGCAGCCATCCCTCCCTCGTGTCGGCATGAAGGGAATCCTATGCTATGAATGCACATGCCCCCCAACCGAGGTTCACCTAGCAAAGTGCAAAGTAGCTAGCAGCCCCCTCATGTCGGCACGAAGGGAATCCTAAGCTATGAGCATGCCCCCCCAACCAAGGTTCACCTAACAAAGTGCGAAGTAGCTAGCAGCCCCCACCCCCTTGTGTCGCCACGAAGGGAATCCTAATTAAGCTATGAATGCATGCCCCCCAACTGATGTTCACCTAGCAAAGTGCGATGTAGCAACCCCCCCCCCCCGCCCCCCCGCACACACACTTTCAATCGGCGGGCCAGAGAGGCATATATCTCACCAAGATGGATCGTAAAACGGACCAATAATAATCCACCTTGGTCATACAACCTCTCTCTTGTTGGTGGTCAAAGTGATGGTCGTCCATGCGACCCCGGAGATGGGCTAGCTCGCCAATAATCACGCAAGTAGCTAGTCCCTGAAGACAACCACTGCATGCGTGTGACCCAAACATATGTATGGAGAGGTGTGTTTTTGAGTAACAATGGAACAACTTTGATGTGGCACCGTGGTTTTGAACTAGAAATCCCCACACTGAGTGAGGGTTAGGTTGACGATGCATATGTATGTTACATCACACTTCAAGCCAACGACGGGGATTCATATATGCATGCATGCGTGCATAGTATATGCGCTCAAACTTAATTAGGTCTGAGTCTCACCATGACCTATACTACGATAACACGAACCAAATGAAGAATCCACCATGGTAACCTATCTTGTTGTTGGTCAAGGTGATCATGGATGTCCACGCGGGCCCACGAATATATAGGCTTGTCGCCGATAACCACGCGAGGGAGTGTATCATTCGAAGGAAACCACTACATGCATATGTATGGAGGTGATGCGTGCATGCATGTTTGAATACACAACAATGATCTGGCACATGTGTCAAAAATCGTAAACTAGCTCCCCACACAGAGCGAGATCAATTCATGATGGTGTCGTTGTACTAGCCACTTCGACTCGATGGGAGGGATTCACGCGTACACATGCATGTGTGTGTGTGCTCAAAGTGTATCATGCATGTCATCCCAGAGAAAAAATAATAATCCCCTCCTAAGTCAAATTAACCTCCTCTTGTTGTCAGGCAAAAAGAAGTGATGGACCTAGCGGGCCCACAGATGGAAAGCATAGATATAAATAATAACTTTGCATGTGGGCCAAACATATATATGTTGAATACCCAAAATGCACAACTTTGATGTGCCACATGCCTCAAAAACCATAAACCATGCACCCACACAGAGCCAGGTTCATAGCAAGCGTACTGCATATGTGATACGTCTCCATCGTATCTACTTTTCCAAACACTTTTGCCCTGGTTTTGGACTCTAACTTGCATGATTTGAATGGAACTAACCCGGACTAACGTTGTTTTCAGCAGAATTGCCATGGGGTTATTTATGTGCAGAAACAAAAGTTCTCGGAATGACCTGAAACTTCACGGAGATTATTTTTGGAAATAATAAAAAAATACTGGCAAAAGATCAAGACCAGGGGCCCACACCCTAACCACGAGGGTGGGGGGCGCGCTGCCCTACCTCATGGCCCCACTGGAGCTCCTCCGACCTCAAGTCCAACTCTATATATTCATTTTCGGGGAGAAAAATCGAGGAAAAGGATTCATCACGTTTTACGATATGGAGCTGCCGCCAAGCCCTAAAACCTCTTGGGAGGGCTGATCTGGAGTCCGTTCAGGGCTCTGGAGAGGGGAATCTATCGCCGTCGTCATCATCAACCATCCTCCATCACCAATTTCATGATGCTCACCGCCGTGCGTAAGTAATTCCATCGTAGGCTTGCTGGACGGTGATGGGTTGAATGAGATTTATCATGTAATCGAGTTAGTTTTGTTAGGGTTTAAACCCTAGTATCCACTATGTTCTGAGATTGATGTTGCTATGACTTTGCTATGCTTAATGCTTGTCACTAGGGCCCGAGTGCCATGATTTCAGATCTGAACCTATTATGTTTTCATGAATATATGTGAGTTCTTGATCCTATCTTGCAAGTCTATAGTCACCTACTATGTGTTATGATCCGGCAACCCCGAAGTGACAATAATCGGGATCACTCCCGGTGATGACCATAGTTTGAGGAGTTCATGTATTCACTATGTGTTAATGCTTTGGTCCGGTACTCTATTAAAAGGAGGCCTTAATATCCCTTAGTTTCTGCTTGGACCCCATTGCCGCGGGACGGTAGGACAAAAGATGTCATGCAAGTTCTTTTCCATAAGCATGCATGACTATATTCGGAATACATGCCTACATTACAGTGACAAATTGGAGCTAGTTCTGTGTCACCCTATGTTATGACTGTTACATGATGAACCACATCCGGCATAGTTCTCTATCACCGATCCATTGCCTACGAGCTTTCCATATATTGTTCTTCGCTTATTTACTTTTCCGTTGCTATTGTTATCATCACTACAAAACACCAAAAATATTACTTTTGCTATTGTTACCTTTTGCTACGTTACCACTACTATCATATTACTTTGCTACTAAATACTTTGCTGCAGATATTAAGTTTCCAGGTGTGGTTGAATTGACAACTCAGCTGCTAATACTTGAGAATATTCTTTGGCTCCCCTTGTGTCGAATCAATAAATTTGGGTTGAATACTATAACCTCGAAAACTATTGCGATCCCCTATACTTGTGGGTTATCAAGACTAGTTTCTGGCGCCGTTGCCGGGGAGCATAGCTCTATTCTTTGAGTCACTTGGGATTTATATCTACTTATCATTTTGAAGAACTTGAAAGATCCAAGAACCATGGTTTATCCCTCAACTACGAGGGGAGGTAAGGAACTGCCATCTAGCTCTGCACTTGATTCGCCTTCTATTTTGAGTAAGCTTGCGACACCTTAACCTGCTTCTGCTATTGATTCTGATATGTTGCATGTTATTGATGATGCCACTTCTGCATGCATGATACTTATGATGAAACTACTTCTATGCTTGATACTACTAGGCCACTTGGTGAATTTCTTGGTGAACAACTTGCTAGGGCTAGAGAGAATGAAATTATTGAAACTGATAATATTGATGAAAGTGATGATGAAGACTCTCCCCCTAATAAATATGAATTGCATGTTGTTCCTGAGGGTTATGTTATGGATGAATAAGCTACTAGATCTATTTTATCTTGCAATGATAGATATGATCTAAAGAGGTTATTAGCTAAATGGAAGTAACAATCCCTTAATTCTAGAATGAAACCTGACCCTGCTTTTGCTACTTCACCTATCTGTGTTACTGATAAGGATTATGAATTCTCTGTTGATCCTGATATAATTACTTTGGTTGAATCTGATCCTTTTTATGGCTATGAATCTGAAACTATTGTGGCACATCTTACTAAATTAAATGATATAGCCACCCTATTCACTAATGATGAGAGAACTCGCTACTTTTATATCCTTAAAATATTTCCGTTCTCATTAAAGGGTGATGCTAAGATATGGTTTAATTCTCTTGATCCTGGTTGTGTGCGTAGTCCCCAGGATATGATTTATTACTTCCCTGCTAAATATTTCCCTGCTCATAAGAAACAAGCTACCTTAAGGGATATATATAATTTTTTGCAAATTGAACAAGAGAGTCTCCCACAAGCTTGGGGGAGGCTTCTCCAATTACTTAATGCTTCGCCTGATCATCCTCTTAAGAAAAATGAAATACTTGATATCTTTTATAATGGACTAACCGATGCTTCCAGAGATTACCTGGATAGTTGTGCTGGTTCTGTTTTCAGGGAAAGAACGCCGGATGAAGCTGAAATTCTATTGAATAATATGTTGACAAATTAAAATAATTGGATACTTCCTGAGCCAACTCCTGAGCCTATTCCTAAACCAACTCCGAAGAAAAGAGGTGTTCTATTTCTCAGTCCTGAAGATATGCAAGAGGCAAAGAAATCCATGAAAGAAAAGGGTATTAAAGAAGAAGATGTTAAGAATTTACCTCCTATTGAAGAAATACATGGTCTTAATTTACCGCCTGTCGAAGAAATGCATAATTTTAATCCATCTCCTATTGAAGAAATACATGGTCTTGATAACCCAACACAGGTAGTAAAGGTAAATTCTCTCTATAGATATGATAAAGCTGAAATCCCATTTACTAAGTTTGCTAGCCCATGGTTAGATGGGTTTGATAAATTTATGGTTAAGCAAGAAGACTTCAATGCTTATTTTGGTAGATAATTAATATGCAGTGCTGATATGCTTGAACACTTGGGTGATTATATGGCTAATGTCAAAGGTGAACTTAAACTTATTAGTAAACATGCTTCTATGGTTACCACTCAAGTAGAACAAGTACTTAAAGCTCAAAATGATTTTCTCAATGAATTGAATAGTAATAATAATGATTTTGCTATTAGAGTGGCTACTAGAACTAGTAAAATGACTCGGGAACCTTTGTATCCTAAAGGCCACCCTAATAGAATTGAGCAAGATTCTCAGAGAAATAATATAGATGCACCTAGTCCTTCTAAAAGGAAGAAAAAGAAGAATGATAGGACTTTGCATGCTTCTAGTGAACCTATTACTGAAACACCTGAGAATCCAAATGGATTTTCTATTTCTGATGCTGAAACACAATCTGGTAATGAACATGAAACTAGTGATAATGTTAATGATAATGTTCATGTTGATGCCCAACCTAGCAATGATAATGATATAGAAATTGAACCTGCTGTTGATCTTGATAACCCACAATCAAAGAATCAATGTTATGATAAGAGAGACTGTCGCTAGGAAACATGGTAAAGAAAGAGAACCATGGGTTCAAAAACCCATGCCTTTTCCTCCCAAACCATCCAAGAAAAAGGATGGTGAGGATTTTGAGCGCTTTGTTGAAACGATTAGACCTATCTTTTTGCGTATGCGATTAACTGATATGCTCAAAATGAATCCTTATGCTAAGTATATGAAAGATATTGTTACTAATGAAAGAAAGATACATGAAGCTAAAATTTCCACCATGCTTGCTAATTATACTTTTAAGGGTGAAATACTAAAGAAACTTGGAGATCCAGGAGTACCCACTATACCATGCTCCGTTAAAAGAAACTATGTTAAAACTTCTTTATGTGATCTTGGAGCCAGTGTTAGTGTTATGCTCTCTCTTTATATCGTAGACTTGATTTGAATAAGTTGACACCTACTGAAATATCTTTGCACGGTATTTGTGAGGATGTGCCTATTATGGTAGCAAACGTTACTGTTTTAACGGACTTTGTTATTCTTGATATTCCCGAGGACGATAGTATGTCTATTATTCTTGGAAGACCCTTTTTGAATACTGCAGGGGCTATTCTTGATTGCAACAAAGGCCATGTCACTTTTCATGTTAATGGTAATGAGCATACGGTACACTTTCCGAGGAAACAACCTCAAGTCCACAGTATCAATTCTATTGGAAAAATTCCATTGATTATTTTTGGAGGTTCTGAATTTCCTCTTGCTACTGTCAAGAAGAAATATGATATTCCTATTGCTGGGGATGTGAATATCCCTGTTGAGGTAACCTAGTGTTATTCGAAAATTCTCTAGTTCCATGTTATTCGGAATGAGTTTGTTAACAAGACTTGATCAACCTTGTTAATGGATTCCTTTTGATGATCATGAGATGGATGAATTTAGAAAACACAACTCTTTGTACCCTCTTTCTACTTTCGGTTATTTATATTAAATAAAGCAAAAATAGTAATTTCTGTCTGTTTTCTGATTATCCGTGCAATATAAAAATACCCCGAAAATAAAAGTTCCCAAATGCCCTGAAATTTAAATATGATTTTTCTGGAATATTTGAGAATATTTGGCACTGAGAACACAGCAGGGGGCATCCACCTGGCCACGAGGGTGGAGGGCGCGCCCCCTGCCTTGTGGGCCCATGGAGGCCCTCCTCCACTTATTCATGCACCCACACACTCCTTGTTCCTCCCACAAACACCATTATCCAGCTCCAGCACGAGTTCTAGCTCATTTTGGTGCGATTTTCGATCTCCTTGCTCAAAGCACCTCTCACAAGTTCCTTGGTATGTGACTCCTCCAATGGTCCAATTAGTTTTTGTTCTAGTGCTTTATTCATTGCATATTTTTGCTGCCTAGGTGACCCTATTCTTGGGCTTGCATGTCAAATTTATGTGGTTCCAAGTAGTTTTGATGCATGATATAGGCTCTAGGCACTTGTAGGAGTAGTTGCTATCAATTTTGTTGAGTTTGGTTCACTTTTATTTGAAGTTACTAAAAATTTCAGAATTTTTCAGAAAATAATGAAGAGATTTTTGAGGGGCTCATCGAGCCAAAGCTCGAAGGAAAAGCAAAATGAAGAAGCAAAGAAGCCCAAATATAATTTGCCTTGCATCACGGAGGTTCGGCCGTGTGAATGGCCTTGTGATGATTTCTTGAGAGCAGCCGGGATTTATAATGATTTCTATGAATTGGCTGAGAATGCATGCCCCACCGCCTTCCTCCACGACCAACGCAAACAGTATCTCTTACTCACCAATATCTTTGTGCAAAACTTTCATTTCCATGCTAGGAGCTCACCACATACGGTGGAGTTTTATTTATATGATGAGCATAAGGAGATGTCACTTCGTGATTTTTGTCGGGTTTGTTTGATCCCTTTCGAGGGCATCATAGAAGAACCACATCGCGGCAATGTGGATGGGTTTATTGATACAATCACTATAGGGGAAACGAGGAAGGTTTCCGATGCACGAACTACTAGCATACACTTTCCTGTTCTACGTTACTTTGCTATATTTGCTAGTAGATGCTTAATTGGGCACGGAAACTGTGGAAACCTGAGTGCCCCTGATATTGTTATTTTGTGCCACGCCTTATTTCGCGATGATACATTCAGCATGGGTGCTATTATTGCAAAGCGGTTAAATCTTAACCGTACTAAGGGCCCAGTCTTTGGAAGCATCTTCGGCTCGCGCCTAGCTGCACATTTTAACATACCTATTAGGCATTATGAGAAGGAAGAAAAATTGATGCCTCCTGTTTATTTAGATTATAAGAGTATGGTAGCACACGATTTTACTGTTAAGAATAGGGGAAATGAGGTCAAATACAAATTGTTCTTTGATAAACATCATCCTGAGACTATTACCCTGCCTGCTCCTTCCTTGTTTGATTTATCTGTAGGAAAGTACCTTGTTCCGTTGGAGGCAATTCATGCCTACCGGAACCCTACATCAGCCACAGAGCCAGAGTCGGAACCAGAAGTTGATCCTCCATGATAGTCTAATTACCAGTGGGATCCGGAGATGATTGCCAATCAGTGGCAATCAGAGTCTTCTTCTTTGCAGTACAACCCCAACTATTACTATGGATATCCGCCAGGCCAACCGTGGCCATAGACCAACTTAGGCCAAAAGCCTAAGCTTGGGGGAGTAAGTATTTCTCACCGACATTACATTTATGATCACACACTCATTGCTAGATGTTGGTGCTCATACTTTTTCATTGTAATATCCATGCTAGTTTATTTCCTTCTCATGCTTTCTTCTTGTGTGCTTAATAAACCTTAAGAAAAACCAAAAAATATTAGTTTTAGCTTTTAGCTAGTTTTAATTTCCATGCTTGTAGTAGTAATTAAAAAGAAAACCCAAAAAGATTTCCTGTTCTTCTTTTGCTTGTTGGGAGCTTTCCAGTGTAAATAGTTTTATTTCTTTTCTTTTTCTTTGGGGATCGATAGGAGAAGACCATAATTAAATTGTTGAAGTGGATCTTATATGCATTATTGTTGATATGACAAAAAAGCCCATATTGCCTTGTCTTCTCCTGTTTATGAATGCTTGCAGATTCCAGCTTAGTCCAATGCACGTGCACTATTATTATTATCCACACCGTTCGGTCGTGCAAGTGAAAGGCAATTATGACTATATATGATGGACTGACTGAGATGAGAAAAGTTGGTATGAACTCGACCTCTCTTGTTTTTGTAAATATGATTAGTTCATCGTTCCCGATTCAGCCTATTATGAATAAACATGTTTGCGATGACAACTAGAGATCATAGTTTCTTGTGCCATGCTTAATTAGCTAGGAGCTTATAATGGTTTACCTTGCGTGCCAACATGCTATTAAAATGGTTGTGATGTGGTATGATAGGGTGGTATCCTCTTTTGAACGATTCGAGTGGCTTGACTTGGTACATGTTCACGCATGTAGTTGAAAGAAAATCAACATAGCCTCTTCGATATTTATGTTCATGGTGCATTATATCCTACTCATGCTTGCTGGTCGCTTCCCAGCCTTTTTCTAGCCTTCACCTGTACTAAGCGGGAATACTGCTTGTGCATCCAACTCCATAAACACCAAAGTTATTCCATATGAGTCCACCATACCTACCTATATACGGTATCTACCTGCCGTTCCAAGTAAATTTGTATGTGCCAAACTCTAAACCTTCAAATAAACATTCTGTTTTGTATGCTCGAATAGCTCATGTATCAACTAGGGCTGTCCGTATCTTCCATGTTAGGCGGGTAATTCTCAAGAGGAGTGGACTCCGCTCCTCACTCACGAGAAAATGGCTGGTCACCGGGATGCCCAGTCCCATGCTTTATGCAAATCAAATCAAAATAATTGCAAACAAACCCCCCCTAGGACTCTTTTTAGTTGGAGGCACTCGTTGTTTCGAGCAATCCATGGATTGATGCTTGTTGGTGGAGGGGGAGTATAAACTTTACCATTCTGTATGGGAACCGCCTATAATGTGTGTAGCATGGAAGATATCGCCATCTCTTGGTTGTTATGTTGTCAATGAAAGTATACCGCTAAAAATATTATTCATCTCTATTTTAAAACCGAGCTATGGCACCTCTACAAATCCCTACTTCCCTCTGTGAAGGTCCTATCTATTTACTTTTATGTTGAGTCATCCTCCTCTTACTAAAAAGCACCAGTTGGAGAGCACCTCTATCATTTCCAGTCGTTACTGTTAGTTTACATTGAGTATGACTTGACTGGATCTCTTTTACCAGGAATTACAATGTCTAGTCAGTCCTTGATCTTTAAAGGTGGTCTGCATTTATGTTTTGCGGTCTCAGAAAGGGCTAGCGAGATACCATCTTGTTATATCATATTATGATTTTTTTGAGAAAGTGTTGTCATCCGAGATTTATTATTATTGCTCGCTAGTTGATTATGCCATTGATATGAGTAAACATGAGACCTAAGCATTATTGTGAATATGGTTAATTTATAATCTTTGCTGAAAACTTGAATGCTGGCTTTACATATTTACAACAACAAGAGCAAACAGAGTTTGTAAAAGTCTTTCGTTATCACTTTCAGTTTGTCAACTGAATTGCTTCAGGACAAGCAAAGGTTTAAGCTTGGGGGAGTTGATACATCTCCGTCGTATCTACTTTTCCAAACACTTTTGCCCTTGTTTTGGACTCTAAATTGCATGATTTGAATGGAACTAACCCGGACTAACGCTGTTTTCAGCAGAATTTCCATGGTGTTATTTATGTGCCGAAACAAAAGTTCTCGGAATGACCTGAAACTTAACGGAGATTATTTTTGGAAATAATAAAAAAATACTGGCAAAAGATCAAGACCAGGGGGCCCACACCCTAGCCACAAGGGTGGGGGCGCGCCTGCCCCCCTAGGCGCGCCCCTACCTCGTGGGCCCCTTGGAGCTCCTCCGACCTCAAATCCAACTCTATATATTCACTTTCGGGGAGAAAAAAAATCGAGGAAAAGGATTCATCGTGTTTTACGATACGGAGCCGCCGCCAAGCCCTAAAACCTCTCAGGAGGGCTGATCTGGAGTCCGTTGAGGGCTCCGGAGAGGGGAATCCATCGCCGTCGTCATCATCAACCATCCTCCATCAGCAATTTCATGATGCTCACCACCGTGCGTGAGTAATTCCATCATAGGTTTGCTGGACAGTGATGGGTTGGATGAGATTTATCATGTAATCGAGTTAGTTTTGTTAGGGTTTGATCCCTTGTATCCACTATGTTCTAAGATTGATGTTGCTATGACTTTGCTATGCTTAATGCTTGTCACTAGGGCCCGAGTGCCATGATTTGAGATCTGAACCTATTATGGTTTCATGAATATATGTGAGTTCTTGATCCTATCTTGCAAGTCTATAGTCACCTACTATGTGTTATGATCCGACAACCCTAAAGTGACAATAATCGGAACCACTCCCGGTGATGACCGTAGTTTGAGGAGTTCATTTATTCACTATGTGTTAATGCTTTGGTCCGGTGCTCTATTAAAAGGAGGCCTTAATAGCCCTTAGTTTCCTCTAGGACCCCGCTGCCGCGGGAGGGTAGGACAAAAGATGGCATGCAAGTTCTTTTCCATAAGCACGTATGACTATATTCGGAATACATGCCTACATTACATTGATGAATTGGAGCTAGTTTTGTGTCACCCTATGTTATGACTATTACACGATGAACCACATCCGGCATAATTCTTTATCACCGATCCATTGCCTACGAGCTTTCCATATATTGTTCTTCACTTATTTACTTTTCCGTTGCTATTGTTATCATCACTACAAAACACCAAAAATATTTCTTTTGCTATTGTTACCTTTTGCTATTGTTACCACTACTATCATATTACTTTGCTACTAAATACTTTGCTGCAAATATTAAGTTTCCAGGTGTGGTTGAATTGACAACTCAGCTGCTAATACTTGAGAATATTCTTTGGCTCCCCTTGTGTCGAATCAATAAATTTGGGTTGAATACTTGTAACGCCCCGTATGTAATTTGCCATATTTGTATTCCAACTCTTGCCATTTCCGGCTCTAAGTTATGATATTCCCTCGTGGTTGGGTTTTGTCTTCGTTTTGCTTTTGGTCCATGTCATGCATCTCATATCATGTCATCATGTGCATCACATTTTGCATACGTGTTTGTCTCATGCATCCAAGCATTTTCCCCGTTGTCCGTTTTGCATTCCGGCACTCCTACGTCCTCCGGCGTCCCCTTTTGCCTCTTTTCGTGTGCGGGTGTTAAACGTTCTCGGATTGGACCGAGACTTTCCAAGCGGCCTTGGTTCACTACCGGTAGACCGCCTGTCAAGTTTCATGCCATTTGGAGTCCGTTTGCTACTCCAACAGTTAACCGAGGAACCGTAAAGGCCTCGTGTGTGTTGCAGCCCAACACCTCTCCAAAGTGGCCCAAAACCCATCCAAACTCCCTCCATCCTCTCGGTCGTTCGATCGCGATCGCGTGGCCAAAAACCGCACTCCATTTGGACTCTCCTAGCTCCCTCTACCTATATATAGACCTCCCCCTCTGAAATTCACGGTCAAAACCTACCCTAACTTCCCTGCTCGCCGCCGGACGCGTCCAGACCGCGCCGGACACGTCCGCCCGCCGCCGCCCGGTGAATCAGACCGCGCCACCTCCCCACGCCAGGCCCTCCGGGCCCGGATCAGGCCCGCGGGGCCCATCCGGCCATGCCGGCGGCCCGCGCTCGCTCCCGTGTCTCCCTCGCCGCGCCGCCTCCCTCACCGGCATTGACCGCCGCGCGGTGCCGTCCTCCGGCGACCCGCGCCCTCGTCACCAGCGAGCTCGCAAGCACCCCGCCACCTCCACACCGTTGCGCGCCACCGCCGTGAGCCCGCAGGCGCCCCGCGCCCTTGCCTTCCCCGATCCAGCTCCCGACGCCGCCCTTCGCCGGCGACCTCCACCGCCCGGCCCGACCTCCAACTCCGGCGCCCAAGTTTGTCGGCGTGCCTCCACTACGGCGCCGGCCACGTCCTGCCTCCGCTCCGCCCCCCGTCTCACCACACCCGTGCCGGATCCGCCGCATGAGCTTCTCCAGCCTCCCCGCGCCCCTTCTCCGGCCTCCTCCCCCCAACTCCGGCGCCAACCCCGACGAACATCGGGAACCGCCCCGATCCAGATCTGAAACGAGATTGACCCAAATTTTCCACTGTCTTTTTATCTTAAATTCTGATCGCCTATTCATCATGTCATAAATTCTCACCCGTTCATCCGTTTTGCGTGCATGAGATATCAAAATGTTCATCTGGTCATCCTCTTCATTTTGTTCCATTGCACATGCTTGTTTGAGTCCATCTTGATGCCTAAAATGTTGTTGCAAGAGTTCTTTGTAATGTTAGTTTCTGTTTCTTATCAGAGAATGGACATTTGTCATTTTTGCCATGATTGTTGTGTGCCTCCTATGAACTTGAGCCCTACATGTGTTTTGGGCTATGCCATGCCATCTTTACAGGGGTGTATGCCATGTATTTTTGTGATCAATGTGGTGACTAGCACAAGCATGCAAAGTAGCTCTCGTGATGTTGCTGATTTCAGGGACTTAGAATTCTTCTAAGTCATTTCCCTGATGTTATTTTTATGCCATGTATTCATGTTGTTACAGAGTGACCCATGCCTCTTTTGAGCATGTTTAGTAAGGATGATTTTGAGATACTATTAAGTTCTATCCATCCATGTCTTTGTTTGCAATTATGGAGTACCCTAGCATGACTCAATCTTGCTCTACTTTTGCTATAAAATGTTCCTGGCAGATTGTTTACATGTTATTCAATTTTGCCAAGGTTGTTGTAGTTGATCCTTGCATGCTTTGAGATGGTTCTTGCCATGGTTAGCTTCTTGATCATGTCTTGTTTCTAGGTGTATGCTTAGTTTGTCATGCAATGCCTTGTGGTGAGTGCATCGAGCTTGCCAACATACCTACGCAACTGTTTTTGCCATGTCCAGTTTTCTGCCAAGTCTGAATCTGTTAACGAAACTTGCTATGTTTACATGGGTGCCATCATATCTTCTGATCCCTTTTGGCTTATGGTCAGTAAGGGACTTTTGTTATATGCTTTGAGTAGTTTCATGCCATGCCTTGTGTTGCTATGATGTGATCCTGTTGCATGTTGTTATCTTGCTCTAAACATTGCTTCCTGATGTTGAATCCTCACATCTTATTTTCACAAAGTTTGTGAACCTGATATCTTTTGCACTTTTGCCATGCTTGTTTGAACCTGCAATTGTGTGATTTAGCTGTAGCTTAGTGTTCATCTTTTGTCAAGCATCTTGAGTGGATCACTGCCATGTGCTTTGTTGTTATGTTAGAGTGCATGGGCTTAGTTTCTTGTTGCATTCTAGATGACATCATGCTGTTAATCGCAGATTAGTGCCATTATTGTTTTGCTTGCCATTTGCAAACCATGCATCCGTTTCCGGTGATCTTCATATCGATTTTGACCGAAATCAACTCATCTTTCCAGCAGCACTCTTGGTTTTCCAAGTTGAGGCCTGGTTCAGTCTTTTCCTTCCGGAGCATGCATATGCATTGCATATCATATCCCGCATAGCATGCCATGTTTTGCATCATGTTGCTTGCGCATTGCACCGCGGTTGATTGTGTTTCCCTTGCTTGTGTTCTTGCTTTGGGTAGAGCCGGGAGACGAGTACGTGATTGAGGAACCCATTGAGTACACTTACGAGGATCAAGCTTATGTCAACTCGGAGAACTTTGCAGGCAAGATGACCATACCCTCGAAATCACTTCTATCTTTGCTTGCTAGTTGCTCACTCTATTGTTATGTCTATGCCGTGATACCTACCACATGCCTTAATCATGCCTCCCATATTGCCATGTCAAACCTCTAACCCACCTTGTCCTAGCAAACCATTGTTTGGCTATGTTACCGCTTTGCTC